>NC_089216.1:14617208-14717208 GCF_963930695.1 Labrus bergylta
CACCACCCTCACCCCTGTACTCCCCCCACCCCTCTTCCCACCCCATGTAATGAGCTGACACACAGGAAGCTCTAATCCTCACACAATGCCACCCCTCTTCCCCCCAAAGTGACTGGAAGCGGGATAGGGGGCAACAGGGACCAACCTGGCCCAGCTGTCCCCAAAATGGCCGCCATTAATCCCTCCAGTTTTTTAGCCTACAGGGGCTTCTGAATCCATGACAACCAGTAACCAAGGAAGAGAATGCTCAGGACAGAGTGGAGGACAAAAGGAATGAAAGGAGCCATGTGTGAGAAGTTTGTCCACAGGCGTTCGTAGGCGACAAGGGACGTATCTCAATCAAAAACAATTTTAAAAAAAAAAGGGAGAAGAAGAAAGAAAAGTCATTCTAAAAGTTTTCAATATATAAATAAGAAACTCAAGTTTGGAGAACCTGCTCTTATTACTTTACAGAAGTATAATTCAACCCATCTTGCTGTACTGTTTTTTACAATGTCCACAAGAACAACAACAAAACTCATGGAAATTACAGACAGCATCCAGGATTATTGACCTCCCTACTTACAGCCTGTCAGACATGAGCAACAGAGCCACAACACGCCTGTTACAACAATGGCAAATGATATTACTCACCTACTTACCTCATATACAACCTAGATCTATCTATCTATCTATCATGCAAATGGCCACAGGTGTTATGGCGACAGTTGCAGGCTTTAATCTCATCAACCCTCTTATCCACTAATCAATGAACATTCATCCCTATCCTATAGACATCAATCATCTTCATGAGAAAGAATACGTTTCTGGAGGTGTTAAATGTCAAGTGAAACATTGACGTTAGCCAACACAAAAGAAGATGAACAACCATCTGGACAACAATCAGAGTGTTACTGGCCTATTATTAAGCTGATTACAGCTAACTTTATACGCAAATTTGACTTCATACTATATCTTTGACAGGTAGATAATAGATGTGAACTGTTTTTTTCCCACAATTTGCTCAGAATTTAAATGTTTTGTTGTATGATAATAAAGTAAATATAGTTGTGCATTGAATTTAGTGTTCAAACCCCCCCCCCCCCCCCGCAGCAGTTTAGTTTATCAACTGTTTAAGACAGATGTGTTTAAATATTTATGTACAACTTTTACCCCTCATTTTGGCAACTTTAAGTGAACACTGGTGTATAAAAAGACAATTGTTTTCTTTGATTTTTACAACAACGAATTCAGCATCCTGTTTACAATGCAAAAAAGAAAAGAAATCCTATTTAAAATATTTGCAAAAAAGGGTTGGACTCTGATAACATAATTCAAATGTTATGGTATAAAATATGACACATTCATGGGAGAACATGCAGAGTTAAAGGAATACTTTTAAATAGCTATAACGTCCAGTCAGAATTGAATTAATTCACCATTATGATGAAACTGAGAGTTTCAATCATTCAATCGTTTTTATCTGTATAGCACCAATTCATGAGGGATGTAATCTCAAGCAATTAAAAAAGAGCAAACAGTGTAAATAGTTGCTTCAAATATTTTGTACTATTCATTATATAAAAAACACAAACTGATACATCAACAAAGATTTACATCTCAAAGGTAGCTTAATTTGTGCTAATTTACTTTATAAAAAATGAATTGTGTACTTTGTGATCTTCAGTTAGTTCTCAGCCATTTATTGTTAAAACAATCTTGATTTCGTCTAAGATAAAGTAGTAAAGCTAAACATGTTGGATCCCATTTAAATACTTCATTTGTCCAGGTCAGTTGTGTAAAAAAAGAGAAGACCTCACTTCAGAGGCACTCTATCGTTTTTTGTCCTTCAGTATTTCGTCATGCCACAAGAGGGCGCTATGGTTCATACATTTGTATTCCATTAGGCTACACAAATATAAAGACACACTAAGCATTTACTAATTCAAATCCATTAAAAATCAGAGTCAGAGTTTAAGCTTTTAAGCATGATTGAATACAGAAAACTTGAAAAACCCCTTGAACACTGTTCACTGTTTTTTTTATTTTCTTGATGTATTTTTTTTCCTTTCCTATTTCCTAATCACTTTTTTACTTTATTTATTGCCCACTGACAAATTCATTTGTCTGTTGTGGAAAAAACATACAATTTTAAATGCTAAGCAAGGCATTTTCTGACATTGTCAAACTATGTTTCTTTAAGTCCTTTCAAATTTTAATTAAAGAAAAAAAAACATAGCTTTTCCTGCATATCATTCCATCATATCTTTTATCATTCATCATTGTCTCGTTGTTATCCTGGCAGGAATTCTGTTACCGCTGAAAATAGGATCATTAACTGATCTTCATTTGCGTTGTCAAATTTAAACTTTCAATTTCAGTTAAAATTCTAAAAATGTTCGTAATCCATGAATGAAGAGACGCATTTAACTCTTGCGAACGAAGAACATGTGTGTTATAGGCTGTTCTTTTTTTACGTTGACTGTAAGAGACATGTAGCCTAAATGCATTAATCAATGTTAAGTGTCTCATTTTATGTATATTTTTTCTATTCTATTGTTAAACTGTAACATATAACAATAAATGATCATTTGTCCCTCAATTCATCAATGTGCTGTTCTTTTTACTGCACCTTTAATCACAATATCGACTGATCGTTTCTTCCTTTGATGATAACAACACGCCTTTAATGAATCGAAACTCACTCAGGAGACAGTACGGGGAGTAAGGTAATGAAGCCCCCTCCCTCCTCTGACTCGTTTCCTCTGTAGTAAAGCGTCATACACCAGGGGCATAAATGCAACAAGTTCATCAGCTGAGGAGCGCACAGCCCACGACCAGCAGAAACAGGCGGATGAGGAAGACGCAAGAGCGCGCATCTTATTGGCTGCAGTAGTGAGACAGAAGAAGAGAGCGCGAGAGGAAACCAGAAAGAACATGTGGACACACACACCGTGCTGAAAGGGTGAGTTTTCCTCAATATGGCTTTTCCTGATCATTCAAGCAGGTGATTCACTCACAGGAAGTACCCATCCACATGTGGAATTTTTTAAAGCATGTTAGTGAGTTTTGTTTTTTTTAGAATTTCGAAATAAATTAGCTAAAAATCCACATTTTTATTTTACATGTGCTATAGATAGATAGGAGACTTAAATCCCGCAAGCAAGTGTTTCCCTGCCTGATTCTTCAATACCATCCTTTGGATACACTTCAATACCATCCTTTGGATACACTTCAAATTTACAAATAATAACCTTCATGTTAGTGAACCTTCATGTGAAAATATGTTCAGTGACACATGCAATATGAATCATTGGATCCTCAAAGAAGGATCCAAGATGTAACCTTGAGAAATCTCACACATGAAGGACTGCCTTATCTGCACTTTTTGGACCTTGCTCTCTCTTTCTGTGAGAGCCTCCAGCAGCCGTTTGATTACACACATGAACACTCAATCTACTGTCACTTATTTGTGAACCCACGTGCTGCCGATCTGCGTCTGCCTGAAGGTATCAGTCACTCTGACCTCGTCTGTCAATTTAATCTTGAATCCTCATTCAGTATCAGGATATCAGGACACGAATGATCTGATCCTGCTGTGTATCTCCAGCACTGAATGACTTATTTGTCTGCTATGTTTACTATCTTAAGATCAATGTATTGGTCCATGCACCTCATTGTTTTTTTGTTTTTTTTATCTGGATCTGCCTGTGTTTCTAACTTCTGCTTTTACGTTACTCTTTGCTGGCTCACTAAAAAAAAAATTGTTTAACAGCATTTTTGGTGATTTGAAGGTGAAAAGCCGAGCGGGCTAAAAACTTTAGTTTGTTGGGCTTAACCTGGAGATGGGAAACCTTAAGGACATTCTTTAAAACCATAAGCAACAGTTATCTAAAATTCCCTTTAAATCAAATAAATGTGCAAAGCTTTGACCCTTACATTAATCATAAACTGTGTGAGATCGAGACACATCTCAGTTTAGGTATTTTATTCTAAAAGCCAAAAGTATCTTCTCCAAAATCTTGGCCCCAAAGAACCATTTTCACAATGATTTAAAACATAATTTACATTAAATCTAATATGTATATATGTCTGTATTTATATGTATTTGGTTGAAGCCAGTGAAGGGTAAACTAATTTCAGTTTGAAGGTCATAAAAGTTACATTGAAGCAATGTTTTTTTTAATGAAATTACCTTTCAGGTGCACAATTTTTTTCTTGAAATCTTAATGTCATATCCCTGAAATCTTCATTTGGACTTGGAATACTGCTTTTCTTGCAAATCTCCATTCATATTAAATGAATTGACATTAAATTAGAGGCCATTTTCAAAGTACTTTCCCCCCACGCACAGTGACAAGACAACTGATAAAAGGAAGGAGGAAGGTGAAGGTTAAAGTTTCAGCTACACATTGTTCCAGATTGTCTTTGAAATCACCTTGAAACATCACGTAAATCTAAAATTGTTGCCTTTTCAGCAAAATATATTCCTAACTCACGACAGATTTTACCCTCGTATCGACTCAAAAAATGTGACTTTTTAAAATGAAGTCAGTAATGAGGGAAGGTGAAAGTTAAACGTTGATGAGTTCAACTGTTCAGAAAATTACAGACTGTTTTTGAAATCACCTTGAGACAACAGACAAAGTGTATTTTGATTTTTTTTAACATCCAATGTGGTTTTCTCAAATAGAAATGCTCCTCAATATATCAGTTAGGCAATTAAAAAAAATAATCTTGACGTCATATCTCTAAAATCTGTGCCTTGACTTGTAGTTCATTTAGAAACCATAAAACGTTTTTATCATTAAAGAATTGTTTAACGTAGTTCTATTGGCAGAGTTAAAACTTTGGTTCAATGTAGTTTAATATAGGAAAAGTTAGAGGTATTCGTTGAAATCACTTTGAAACAACTTTTGAAATAAGTTCCAATTTAAGAGTTATTCTTTGTAAATATCTGAAATGTTGGCCTTGGTTTATTCAGACCTCTATTCAAATGTTTAAAAATTAAATGCAGTTTAATGCATGAAGGTACTTTTGATGATAGTCTTCAAAATCACCTTGAAATGTAACACCTTGACCTTTACATTGAAAGTAAATATTCTATTAGTTTTAAACATCTGTGACCTAAATATCACCAAACAACGTGCTTATGGAATGGAAACACATTTTAACTGACACGCGCATTCTTTCTTGTTGTCATACAACTAAAACTTCAATTCAATTCGACTCAAACTTCATTACAGACTCAAAGTCCAAATAAAAGCAAGAACAACAACACAACAGTATTTCTCAACTGGTGGGTCGGGACCCAGAGGTGGGTCACTGAGCCATTTTTAGCGGGTTGCAATTGTAACTGTAAAATCAGTTTCTTAATTCTGTCACGTGTTTTGTACAGACTGAGGTCCAAACTGCACAAATTTTGAGTAAATAAATCTGATTGGTCGAAAAATATCAGAAATTTGGGTCGCAATTTTTCACAGAGGAAGTCAGTGGGTCCTGAGGCTAGACGAGTTGAGAACCACTGACTTATATAGAGTGAGTCATTCAAAAACTCCATTAGCAAATTTAAGGCAGTTTACAAAGTGAACAATGACATTACAAAAGGTGAAAGAACAAGCAACCTAACATGAGTTTGTCTCATAATCACAATTCATTCATGCTGAGGATGATGAACTTTGGAAAACATGTAACCAGCCACTGTACTGATTATCTCACTCTGCCAATACGCGTCTGTTTTTTTCAGATTTCTTGGCTCTAAGTGTGTGTTTCTGGCTCAAGTGGTAATTCTCCCTCAGAAACATGTTTGGTTACTAATGAAGAAGCAGTGTTTTCAGGCATGTTTGCTCCTCTCCCTCTCTCTGTCAATACACTCAACCTTAAAAGGCCATTTGCTGTGCTGACTAATGGCTCTGCACTCCACAAAACTGCTCTAAAACACAACAGCTTGTACTTTCATGTGGTTAACATGATTTTCTTTCTGTAGACTAGTAGCCCTGGTATGTGAAAATGAAGGTTTTGGACTAGATTTGGTCAGGATTGGAACAATTGTACATTTTCTGCTCTGAAGAATCTGTTTCCGATGTTACAGCATCAACATGAAATGACCTGTGTTTCCTCCACAGATGGCAGGAGAGGACCTTAGAAACGTTTAGAAGTCACACATCAAAGGGGAAAGCTCTACATTTGTGACTATTCAGAGGATATTTTCTAATAAATTCGATAAACCAACAAGACACGAAGAATGGCCGCCCACAGCAGCGCCTCAACGCAAGAGGCGACCAATGGAGGCCCCTCTGCTGCAAAGTCTGAAGGCTCAGAAGAGTCCATGAAGCTGAAGAAAGAGATCTCGCTCCTGAACGGCGTCTGCCTCATCGTGGGGAATATGATCGGATCGGGGATCTTTGTCTCGCCCAAGGGCGTCCTCATCCACAGCGCCTCCTACGGCCTCTCCCTGGTGGTGTGGACCATTGGGGGGATCTTCTCCGTGTTCGGCGCCCTGTGCTACGCCGAGCTGGGGACCACCATTACCAAGTCTGGGGCCTCCTATGCCTACATCCTGGAGGCCTTCGGGGGCTTCATGGCCTTCATCCGCCTGTGGACGTCGCTGCTTATCATCGAGCCGACCAGCCAGGCCATCATCGCCATCACTTTCTCCAATTACATGGTGCAGCCCATCTTCCCCACCTGTATAGCCCCATACGTGGCCAACAGGCTGCTGGCTGCTACTTGTATATGTAAGTACACATCAAGAGTGTGAATGAATGCTTATGTATGTTAGCATGTCTATGAGTAAGACACTGTTATGATATATTCAACAACCGCAGTTTATTCCAAATCTGAAGGAAAGCATGTGAGTGTCGTAGACTAGAGAAGTGAAAATTGGTGACACCACTGCTTCAGTCAGCAGGTCTGACGCAGAAAAACCTCGCAGACAATCAAGTCAAACAGGAACCAAGCGGCCCCTAGAACGTATGCAGCAATAAAGCAGAGTAATGGGGGGGGGGGGGAGTGTTACTCATTCTCAGTGCAGATGTAGAAATCCTTACATGCTACCAACATACTTGAGTCACAACGCTTAATCTATGGGGAAAAGCGAAAAGCGATTCATTACTTCAGCGAAAAACCCAAAGAGAGAAGAGGCACCAAAAGAGCAAGGCTGACAAACGGATTTAATCAAACTGACAAGATCACAGCAAGACATTCACAAAACTGCTGTCCGAGGCAACAGAAATACCAACACTCAGGCAACCAGGCAATGAAACAAGCAGCCAAGGACCAAAACACGGGGGTTTTCTAGATGACATCCTGCGGACAAGCCCTAATGAAAGAAATAACTACAAATTGTGCCTTTTTTTTGTTGTTGCAATAAATATTACTCACTCATCCACCAGCCTGCCTAAACGTCACGCATGGATGCATGAACACTTGAAAACAAACATGCACACTTGTGGCATGCACCGATAAGCAGTGTCCCGAGCATGAGGCCTGATAGCTGTGAGGTAAAGTCCTGTAGGGAGACTCTGACCTGAGAGGCTAACACGCTACTGACAGCTCAGCACAGGAGGGAGGCTTAAGACTAAACTAAATACACTTCCTGTCAGTGTGAAAACAGTCACTCTCTTGGAGGCCTTTAGGCTGGGAAACTATGCCTCTACAGCTCTTATTTATGATTACAGACCTCTGTATAACCTCTGTATCCAAATGAAAGTAGAGCTAAGGAGACAACACCTTTTGATCATACTAAATGACAAAAGTCACTTTTCTGGTTAACTTGACAACAGGCAGAACTTCTCATAAAAATGGACATTAGCTTGAACATAAGTTGGTCCAATTTCGATGGAAACCGACTTCCGCCAGCAAAATCACAACAACAAAAACACGCACTGGTTGTGAAATTCAAGTTAAATAGAGATTTAAAAAACAAACAATTTAGCTGATTGCAGATTCTGGTATCGACGTGTTTTTTTCCATTACTTCTTTGTAGTTCTTGTCTGTTTTCAAAATGTTTTTTAGGATTAGATGTATTCAGATCTTATTCAGAGACGGTGTAAGACTCCCACATTGGCAATCATTTATTGAACTTTTTTTTCATTCATGTTCATTTTTTTTTTTTTTGTGCCTCAAGTTGATTGGAGAGTGGGTGGAGTTAAAAGCAGAAGAGAGAGTGGGAGGACTGGGCTGCTTGCTTGGGGGACATTTGCCTCTTCACATGGGGTGCGACCTGACCGTGAATCAGTTCAGAGAATCCCTACTGGAAATCTCTGTTGTTGTTATGCATGCCCACTTAAACATAAATAGTCAACACTAAGCAGACTGTACAAATAGACACCATCATATTTGTCTTGCCTTTTGGTTTCATTTGTTGGCCGTTACCTTTAGTGATAATACCTCGGAAGAGAGACTGGATATACAGGGAAGAGAGAGCAAGGATGAACCAAATGGCCAAGAGTCGGAAAAAAAACAGATGCATTGAAGACTTTGTCTCGATATACCTGCTGTAGCAACTGAACTAAATTGGTTCCCCTCTATCTGGAGTCATATGATATCAAATCTGAACACAATTATCTTCAAAAATGACAGAAGGGTTAGGATAACCTTCAAGAAAATACGTAAAAAAAAATAACCATAAACTACAAAATCAGAGTAAGTATAAACTCAACATCTACCATATTAACTTTGAAGTCCTGTTTACTTAAAAAAAAAGTGCTTTTGCAGTTGAAACCAAAGTCCCGGATATCATATTCACTGTTCACACGTGAGTACACAGCCAGTGAGCAACCATATTAGTTATTGAAGATCTCCATTTCACTTCACATGTAGACCATATTTATACTCCACTACCAGTAGGCCAGCCTCCTGAACCCATCCTCACACCTCCCACCCTTCTAACCTTTCATTGTCAACACCCCACTCCTCTACTTCTTGTGTGGCAGAGCTTCCTCTTCGTCCCTCTGTGCTGGTCGCCTCCGTCCAGGGGGCGTTGTGTTTTTGTTGTGTTTGACCGGAGCTCCTGTTGGGAATGGACTTGTTATGATCCACTACCTGTCAATAAGGTGGAAGATGATAGTATTATGATTTGTCCCCCAACTGTTTGACCCTGCTGGTCCGCGGGGAGGAGAGGGCAGTGATGTAGTCCTTGTTTTGGACTAATCCTTAAAGGTGCACTATGTTGCTCTGGTAGAGAAATATGAAAATTGGAGAAGTGTACAGATTATGTGGTTTATGTTCATAACTCTACTCACAAACTGTCCTCAGGGGAATATTTGGTCCCTGTCACACTGTCTGAAGATAAAATGCTACGCAAGAAGTTATGGTGAGGGGGCTGCAACAGTGAAACTGTAACTCTCTGTTGATTTTTAGCTCCAAACTGTGTTCCAGGGACCCATTTTTTCATTTGAATACATTTTGTGTATTTAGTTCAGAAAATATAGTGTGGAATTGTTTCACTTCTCGGACTTTCAAGTTTCACTACCAAACCATAGTGCACCTTTAAATGTCTTGGTGATGTGGCGGTCAGTGGTGAACTTCATTGTTTTTCAGGACAAAATGGGTGCACAGTGTTATTTTAAAAGGATTGTTGTTTGCTTAAGCAATTCTAGTTACCCAGAATTTGCTGAAACTTCAAATGGACACTTGAGGAACTGCAGTTCCTCATTAGCTTCATTTTTCAACATTGGGTGTTGTGGCTTGGAGACAATGAGCAGTATTATAAGGAAGTGGAATGAATGTTTTTTTTGATGAATAGGTTATGGTATCAATTTAATTGACCTTTTAATAAATAAAACTAAATGAGATTTCATGAGATTTTACTGAAGAGCAGGTCTATAGACCATACTGCAATGTATAGAGGCATTTCTCTTCACTTAGGCCTATACAAAGAATGAACAGGTGCAGGAATAAGAAATTATAAACCTGCCCCTTTGTACAAAGAGAAGGAAAGTTCAATTAAAGTACTTGTAAAAAATGTACAAAACTGTCAAGTAAATAAGCCAAAATGTATATGTATATGTGTGTGTATATATATATATAATATATAACCATCAAAAATGAGCAGACCTCCACCTATTATCTCCACTTTTATGAGCTTAAGTATCAAGTGCTGATAAGAAGCCAGGAAGAGATTAGTCATAGAACAAAGAACAAAAACATGTTTCTGAAGAACACCAATGCTGCTTGAAACTTAGGAAGGCAATAAAAAGCAGCAGTTTAGTTTAGAGCACTTTAACCTCTTACAGCATGTGGGTCAATATGTAGTAATGGTTACTAACTACAATCATGAGGAGAGTTAAATCCGGTTGTTACTTTTTTTTATAGCTTTTAAAATGTGCCTGTCTTCCAAGATAGTACCTGTGATTGTTTCTATTCGTGCCAAGTGTGTGTGTGTGTGTGTGTGTGTGTATGTCGGTTGTTTCCTTATCGGAAAAACAACAGGCAAGTGTGCTTGAGTCAGCAGTTAGTGTTTCCTTCAAGCCATAATACTCTCGACACAGAAACATGCTGGCACAGACTCGTTACAGAGCAAATGTCACCTGCTGACACTTTTTGTTTTTAACAGTGTGTTTGTGTATGTGTGCATGATAATATGCAGACTAAGGTGTGTTTTTTTCTTCTGTTTCTTCCACACAGGTTTGCTCACCTTTGTAAACTGTGCCTATGTGAAGTGGGGTACCAGAGTCCAGGACTTCTCCACCTACGCCAAAGTCATCGCTCTCATTGCAGTAATCATCACCGGCCTGGTGAAGATTGGTCAAGGTGCTACTCCTCTACTTCAGTTAGATAAGGAAAACGCATTCTTCAGGTTATGTTTTGAACGCTTCAATCATTTTGTTGGTGTTTTAAAGGTCAAACACAGAACTTCGAGGGCCTCTTTGAGGGCTCCTCTACAGATCCAGGAGGCCTTGCTCTGGCTCTGTACTCAGCTCTCTTCTCCTATTCTGGATGGGACACGCTCAACTTCGTCACAGAGGAGATCAAGAACCCAGAGAGGTAAAGAGGTCAAGATGATGTTCATGTTGTTTAAGCAATATTCAGCTGTTAATTTGAACACTGAAGAAGGTTTTGCTTACACTAATCATTCCTATTTTTATCATAAAGTATTTTCTTTATTAATTTCCAATATAGCTGCTGGGACATGTTAACACTTCAGTTGTCAACTTGGTGCATTTTAGTATGAGCTTCTGTGCCAATTGACCTGTTTTTGAGGCCAGCGCCAAGTGGCCATTGTAGGAGCTGCGATTTCTGGAAACTTGACTTTGGCATCATTGCTAGGCGCATATTCAAAACTCAAAGTCTGATTATGTCAAATCGTATGTCTTTCAGAGATAAGTTAGTATTCCATTTCGTTTTGTTATACAACTCCTCCCCCTCCTCAAGAAGGGACTTGAGAATATCCTCTTCAGGTTAACAATGGAAAACTTGGCACAGTATTGGAAATACTAACTCTGAGAACACGTTAAATTGAGAGCATTTTTCTCGTGTGTTGTAAGACTTATGCAGACCACAAACAAAGGACTGGATGGGTTTATTTCACATGTTGTGGTTAGGTAGACACTCAGGTTATCCAGATATATGTTCAAAAACACTGTAAAAGTGGATTTTTCACAATATGTCCCCTTTAATACTGTAGATTTTCAATTTGGGTCTAATGTTCACTCTCTTATGTAGTGTAGTTTGAAAGCAGTGCATCATATTCTATGGAGTCATCGTTTTTTTGTTTTAGGATGGCTGTCTTGTAGTCTCCACAAGGTAAAAACCTTTTAAAGATTTATTTTTGGGCTTTTTATGCCTTTAATGGAGAGATAGGACAGTGAACAGAGTCGGAAATCAGGGAGAGAGAGTGGGGAGCGACATGCGGGAAGGGGGCCATGGGTGAGATGTGAGCCCGGGCCGCCCGATTGAGACGACAGCCTCAATACATGGGGCGCGCCCTAACCACTGCGCGCCCCGGTAAAAACCTTTTAATGAGTTCAGAAAAGAATTCCTGTATTCAGCTTTAAACAATTTCCAGTTTATCCACGGTGGAATAAGTTCCCAGTCAGGGGAGATTTGCGGACCGCACAGGACAAAAGGTAGTAAAGCAGAAGAAAAGTGGGGTACTTGATTAGATTTACTTAGTTACATTCCTGTTTTAAAGACTACACATGTGACTGGATCACCAGCCTCTACCAGAGTTCCCAGGCAGATTAATCCCCCCCCACACACACACACACACACTTACACCTCATCACAATCCCCATCCTCCCCTCAGAAATCATTTCACGCTCCATATCTGATCCCCTTTGCTGTTTTATTTTTGTCATTTGCAGGAATCTACCGCTGGCCATCGCAATATCCATGCCCATAGTGACAGTTATCTACATTCTCACCAACGTGGCCTACTACACCATCCTCCCCATCAATGCTATCTTAGACAGTGATGCGGTGGCTGTGGTAAGTGCATATAATCCGTATTACACCACGGCCTGTCGTGAAAGCTTGATTCTGATTAGCTGTGGGTTGTCAATTAATATCCTTTGAAGTAATCCCCAGTAAACTACTTGTTCATCAATTCAACATAAATATGTGTGCTACTACCTACCCCTAACTAAATAAGTAAGCAGTGCAACAGGAACACATTCCAAGCCTCTGTTTACAAATCACTTTTTTTGTCTTGTTGACATAGTTGTCGCTGCATCGCTAATAGCTGAGCAAGCAAAGGGCAAGCACTTTGCCAAATTATTGCAAGGCCTCTATTAACTGGGGTAGTGAACAATTGTTCTATTGCATTGGAACCCAAAGGGATAGTGACTACTACTTTCCCAAAATAACCCTCAGTTGGTTTGAATTTTTCTTTAGTAATTGACCATATGAGCGGGATAATGTCCCCTCGATTGGCTCTGCAGAAGCTGCACAGTTCTGTCCTTGTTGTCATCTATCCATTTCTGTTAATGGCCACCTTGTTATTAAGAATTCTATCTTGGTTTTCTAGACTTTTGCAGACCAGGTGTTTGGTGTAATGAACTGGACCATCCCCCTCGCTGTGGCTCTATCCTGCTTTGGAGGACTCAATGCATCCATCCTGGCTTCCTCCAGGTGAGGGATTGAATATGAATTCTATTTTTGCCACCTCATCATACTTTGTCCGTCATTCACAACATCTCTATTGCATCATTCTGTGTCTTTGAAGGCTGTTTTTCGTCGGCTCCAGAGAGGGCCACCTACCGGACTACTTGTGCATGATCCATGTCCACCGCTACACTCCAGTCCCTGCCCTGCTCTTCAACGTCAGTCAACCTTACTTTTGACCTTTTATTTAAAGATACATCTTCTTTTTTTTTTCATCCCACTGTTAAATCTTCAGGAAAAACCCACCCTACATTTTATAGCTGGACTTAGTGTTTCTAATCTGTCTCCGCAGGGCATCATGGCTCTGATTTACCTGTGTGTGGAAGACGTCTTCAGGCTCATCAACTACTACAGCTTCAGCTACTGGTTCTTCGTTGGTCTGTCCATTTTGGGACAACTGTATCTGCGCTGGAAGCAGCCAGAGAGAAAGAGACCACTAAAGGTAACTCCCACATTGCGAGCTGGAAAAAAAGACAAGTTGGCTTTTGACGTCTGTGACAATGTTGGATTTTTCAAATGGACTTGGACAAAGATTGTTACTTGATTACTGGAGTCATTATTTCTTCTTTGTTAAAATAACCACAATGCAACTGGATTAAGGTCAGTCAGAGATTCTGACATGTTACTGTACTAGTAGCAGCTAATGTTGCCTGTAAGCATGAAACAATCATAGCAGTGGGCTACTGAGTAATGGGAAACTTGTTCTAATTTCACACCTATGATTTTTCTTCCATCCAAAGGGTAGAAAATTACAAAATACATCTGAAAAGAAGTTTTATGGTTTTGGGTCAAAACAAATGTGTTTGGGCTGGAATTTGTTTTTTCATCCAATGATTTTATTGTGTCTGATTATTTGCTTCTTTGTATGAAGCACCTTGCATTTAAGCTATGTGATGTAACTAAGATTTACAGTTTCAGATATTAGATTTTCTTTCTTGCACATGAGACCTCATCTATTTCCCCCCCTCTTCCTCCCTCAGCTCAGTCTCTTCTACCCCATCATTTTCTGTTTCCTCACCGTCTTCCTCGTGGTGGTGCCACTCTACAGCGACACCGTCAACTCTCTGATCGGCATCGCCATCGCCCTGTCAGGTGTGCCTGTTTACTTCCTGTGCATCCACACTCCAGCCACAAGGAGGCCAATGTGGCTACGGCGTGCCATCGGTAAGTCTGCTATCTATGTTTTCAGACATAAAATCGATCTTCGATGATTTTTTTAACCAAGAGTTTCTCGCTTGATTTACCTGTGAGATCGTGGCCAGGTCCTTGGTGTGCTACATTTTGATAATGTATCGTTGTTAGGTTAGGGTGGTTCAGGCATGTGCAGCCTTTAAATGTTAATTGTAAACAAATTAGAGCCTACTTTGATTATAAGACTTTGCAGATCTGCAAGAGTTTAAATAATTGATGGGAAAAAAAACTTGAGGCAAATTTACATTTTTGAAAACATGTTTACATTTTAAAAAACAAAATGACCAAACCCAAAACACTTTCACCGAGGACAAAACAAACGTACAAGATGTGAAGCACTTTTCGAGCGCTGAGACAAATTTGAAAAAGTGGCAGAAAACCCTTTTACCAGTCCCCAAACAAATTTACAAACGACAGAATCTTGACGGAAAGGGAATGGACCTGGAAGTGCATATCTGGTCCTTCCTGTGTCTGTGTCCTTTAAAAGTTCAAGAGACCGTCCACACGAAAAGCAAAACTGACTAATCCGGCTCAAATGAGTTCCACATATCGGACAAAACATCTTTCCGTCAACACAAACTCTGTATCACGCTGTAAACATTTAGACATTTAGTGTGCTGTCTTTTTAAGTCTTGCTGTCATCCACCTGGAACTTTACTCATTGTCGTGTGCTCCTTTTTTGCTGTTCCAGTTTAAAAATTAGCCTACCATAGCTGTTTGTTTCAGACATTCCTGAATTCAAATTAGCGGTATCTTTGCAGTCTGTATACGTGCTGATAACTGAACATGTTGTACCCTACTAACTTTACTCCCGTCTCCTCCTCTTTCAGCTAAATACGGTCTGCTGATTCAGAAGGTGTGTTACTCTGTTCTGACAGAAATGGACGACAAAGCCGAGTAAATGTTTCATTTTATCACCTGACCAAAGACTGACGCACAAATGCAGAACCCGAACTCACCGTGGGTGGCCGATCGCCGCTACTGATGCACGACACATTTTTAAGGTTGAGCTGGACCCCAGCAGCACCCTGACCTGTCAATCATCATCACCCAGCGATAATGTCAATGAAGGTGAAAAGTGCCCGAGGTCTTTTTGACAGAAGATTTTCATCTGGCTGAGAATTTGAAGTGAAACTAGAAATTAACTTAATCCGTTTTTTAATTAAACTGTATGTATAAGTAGAACTATTCAATTAATATATAAGGAAATTACATAAACCTACATGTATTGCTTTTCTGAGTTTCCCAGAAAACGGTAATGGGAACATTTTTATTTTCAGAAAAAGATACCATAGAAACAGTCTGGGTTTTATGTCATTCACATCTGCACAGATAAAATGTAGGAGGACAATTCTGAAGAATATAATGCAAAGATGTTAAGTTCAGAAAATATTTTGTACTGTAAGGTGTGAAGTCTACTGAGGGGCTATTTTTACACCGTTTAACTAGCTGTTCAATGTGACAGAGTTTGAGACGGCTAAGCTAAAAACATGTATTTATAATAAAATGACTTGACAAAATACATGATCTCATTTGTTTAATTCTGTTCAAATGTAGTTTCTTAGTAATGTGATGTGTTTTCAAAAATCTCAATATACAAAGAAAAGTGGGGGTTTTGGTACAGATTTGTCACTTTAATTAGAACGATACATGATGACCACTCTCTCTCCCTCTTCCATCCATAAATATACACATAATTCATTTCACTTTCAAGCTATTCGCCAGTCTGATCTATCCAATCGTGTCCTTCCACGGCCTGTCTTTGCCAACCTCTGGCTTGTTCTTACTTGATGCTGCAGTCTGCTGGAGGGGATTGTGGGTAAAAGTCTGCCTTAGAGGGCCTGTGGAGAGAAATAAAGACATTTGACACACATTTAAAGAGAAGAACATACTCATGCATGTGTAATCTAAAAACCTGAATATCTACCTTATTTTGTATTAGAAAATAATAATAAAGGCATTTATTGTTTAATTTATTATAGGCATAAACTATTTATTACTGATTTGACCAACAAAATGGAAACAGAGACCTAGTAAATTATATTTTTGGATGATCAACAGCCCAAAATCCAAAGACAAGGGATGACCATTATGAAAGGTAAAGAAAAATATACATAAGATGTCATCTTTGAGAACTTGGAAAAGGGGCGCTGATGTATGGAGGTTATAGTCCTCAACGCGGGCTGCCCGGGTTTGAATCCAGCCTCTGGCAGCTTTCCCGCTTTACCCTCTCTCTCTCTCTCTCTCCCTGATTTCCAACTCTATTCACTGTCCTATCTCTCCATTAAAGGCACAAAAAGCCCCCCCCCCCACCGCCCCTCCAAAAAACTGAAAGGAACCACCAACCTAAAGGACCGTGTTCTGATTAAATAGTTCAAGATTGGTAAAATTGGATATCCTGATGAAGGGAATTTATTTTTCACTTCACAATATTCAGCTCTGTTTGAACCGCAAAGAAGAAACAACACTTATAATCTTAAAAATCCTTTTTTTTTTTTTTTAAATTTAATTCTTCAGTTTTATTAATGCAACACCAGGTTCTTGCCACAAGGGTGCACTGCTTCAATTCTACAAAAAGACATGGAGGAGTGATACACTGAACATTACTGTAGTGGACCGTTTGGAAAATAAATGGGAAACCTATTTTTGAAACGACAACACTGGTGTTTTTCTAACTCTGGTGAATTTTGTTTCAAGTTTTGGATTTATGCTAGAATTGAATTGAATTCTTATTAAGCTGGGCCGTTGGCACATAAAAGCCAAACAAGGAATAAGCTGATTGAGTCATGGTGAGACTGACCTTTGGAGGCAATGTCCAGATGATTTTTGATTCGTCTTTCTCTCTCCTCCAGCTGCTGTGCCAGCTGAGCATTTTTCCATCCTGAAGAACAAACCAGCAACATTATCAGAGATTTCACCTGACATCTTAAAAAAGTCAATTAATGAAAGTATTTCTCTGTTGGATGAATGTTTGGAAACAAACCCTTCTTTATGCTCTTGATAAGGCCGTCACTTTCAGGCATGGCTGAGGCTGGGTGTTTGATCCTCTCCGGGATGTTTAGCTTATCTCTAATCAGGGGGTGTCTGAGCAGGGCAACTTGACCGAGGGAGAAGCAGTTTGAGGTCAACCAGTAGGTGAACACCGCCTGGAGTGTGTTTGAAAAGAACTATATTTAGACACTGAATATATTAAGAATGCAGCAGATAGCAAAAACAGATGTGAGTGAAAGCTAGATTGACCGTGGGGAAGTTGATAGTGAGGGGGAGGATGATAAAGGGCATAATCCTGAACACGGTCTTCATGGCTCGCAGGTTGGGGTTATCGATTCCAGACTCGGCACCCAACTACAAGAGTGAAAAAGTGGAATTTAATTAAATTCAAAATTTGATAACAAATCCATGACACAATGAATCTCACTCTTGTTCTCATTACTGAATCACTCAGCTACACATTAACATGGTTGACATTATTTCGGACAGGTTAGATAAGGTCTCTCTGACCTCCAGGATGAAGAACATGGTTCCAGTGACGGCCAGAGGTAAGATGTAAAAAGGATCTGCAGCAGTCAGGTCTGAAAACCAGAGCATGCCCCCTGTCTGCAAGCTGGGCACCGGCAGATAGGCCATCTTCCTCAGTGCAATGAAGAAGGAGATAAACACTGGGGCCTGTGAGGACAGACAGACAACTCATTAAATCATAATGCTCCTTTTTTTTAATGCCAAATTGGCTTAACTGACACTGCAGCTTTCAATTCCCAACACAAGGTTTTGTACATGTATGTTAAATAGTAAGTCAATACTACAGGAGGACAATGGAATGGTGGGGTGGCTCGAATGCATGGGGCCAGCCTTAAGACCCCCAAAGTGTGGAAAGCAGCCTTCAATCTAGTTGAGGACAGTGAGGTGATGCTTGACCTTAAATATGTTTTTATTTTCTCTGTTTTCCTTGAGAGATCTGGGGAGGGGATGTATGTGGGGTCGCCATGGGGAGGATGGGGGTGGGGGGGAAGGTTTTGAAGTTGGACTGATCATGACGTTTGCACAAATCCACTTTTGTACATGTATGTGTATGGGGGTGGAGGAAGAAAAGAGGGGGGGGGGGAAACTTGTAATATATGATGTCATTTATTTGTACATTTCTAAATACAAAATTGATCACAAAAAAAAACTACAGGAGGACTGTGCCTACGTTATATTTGTTTGTGCTATTCTGCTTACAGTGTTAAGTACAAGTAGATCAACTATTTGACTAGCATTTGCTTATTTTACTTATTTTAAGGCAGTTCTTTTAGTATGCAGGGGTCAAGAACTCTAGATGTATAAATAAACCCTGATTCAACGAGTCCCCTTTTTCCAGGATGTGTCTGTGAATTTGGGCATACATGAAATTTGAACTGAAGCTAGGACTACACTGTGACTACAGGGAGACACTGCAACGCTCATCCACGGTCACCTGAAGAGATAAATGTGATGAGCTGGGTTATAACAATACTGCATTATTTTCAGGATTAACTAGTTAACACTGACAGCCCTAGTTCATATATTCTGACGGTTAAGATAAAGGATATGCTTAACACCAAAAGGTTTTTTTTAAATTGTTGTCGCTGCACGGTGCAATATAAAAAGAACACAGTACAAAGAGGAAAACTAACCTGAGCCAATGGCACTAGAAAGCCACGGAGAGGATTTACATCGTTCTTCTTCTGGAACAAGGTCAGGTCAGAGTAGGCCTTTGCAACTGTAACAAGCAAACAGCAGCTCATAAAAAGATGAAGAGGCTGGATTCTTACCAACACACACACACACACACATAAATATCTTCAATGTGACGTAAAAGAAAACATTCAGTGAAGAAAGAGGGAGATTTTACAATCAAATTTGTTTCCGCTCTGTTTGGCCTCATTCATCCTGTTAGTGAGTTTGGTCATCTCGGGCATAACGTTGTTGAGCTTGGCTGCCTCCCTCTGGCCCTTCACTATAACCGGAAACACAGCTAAACGAGCCAACACGGTTCCTGTGCAAGTGTAGGCGAGATTCAATGACATAGGAAAGAAGAAGACAAGAAGAATGCAGGGATTACTGAAGACATTGTATGAATTGCTTAAAGAACAGGCACAGAGAAAATATCAGCCTCAAATGATGATATGAATGTTGACATACTGATTTATCTGTTTTTCTCTAATCCATACTTACCGACCACAATGGCCCCCCACCAGGGCAAACCAAGATCCACATGCATTAACTCCAACAAGTACTGGATCAGCCCCACTGGTGTGTGGCCGGCCAATCCCAGTTCTGCTAAACTTGTCTCTGTGCTGCCAGTCTGAATGACCTCCAGTGCAGTCGGTGCAGCCTCGTACACCTGCTCAATGATTGGCTGTGTAAAAATAGGGGAGGGGTCTGCGGACACAAGCTCAGGGGGGGAAACCAGGACTGGGGGAGATGAAGACATGTCCTCTACTGGTGCTGTTGTACTTCCAACTGGAACCTGGAAAAAAAAATGTAATTGAAGTGAAATTGTAACAAAGGTCTTAAGTTTATTTAATAAATAAAAACAGTCTCAGCCACCTGCTCCAAGATTGGTTGTGCTATGATAGGGGTGGGGTCAGCAGGCAAAGAGAAAGGAGCTGTGATGCTTCCCTCTTCAGGCGGGCTCTAGAAATATCAAAACTAATATCAATATCCACATGGAACTACTTTAAGAATTATTCAGCTGCTCATTTTGGCTTTAATATTTGAGCAAATAAGACTTATAAAGAAAAATGAAATTCTAGTAACAACATGGTTGAATCCACTTCCACGGAAAATTAGGTAGGCTCCTTATTAATAGAAAGACCATTTATAACCAACCAAATCTAATTAGCTTTAACTGCTAACAAAAAAAGAAATCACAATAAAAATCTTTCAAACAGTTTCAGTCAAATCCTTTGCAGGCCTACTATTTCGTCAAGAAAAGCAACAATATCAACATTTCACTACAAATGTGCTGTTGCCCCATCTTTCTTGCACTAATCAGTTAAAGTTGCAGCTATGTTTAAGACTGACAAATTAACACAAAAACAATTCAACAATATTTGTTGTGCAGGTTGTATTTATGAGCAGTATAGTACGGCAGAATCTGTTTATAGATGGTACTGTCAAAAGTTCAAAGTCTCAATCAAAATAAAACTAGTGTAGGGGCATGATCAAGTCTACACTGACCTTTAAATTATAGCTCAAAACATACGAGAGAAAGTTTTTCGACAACAATAAAAACATTCAAAGGCATACTGTACAGTGTAGCCCATAGTATATTGTTTCTTAATTGTTCCTTCTGGCAAATAAAAAGAGGAAATCAAAAGAAAATCATACCAAGTAAAAGACAGAACATGAGCCCATAGCTATTTCAAAAAGTGGTTAATATTCTGTTGTGCTAGGAAAATTTCCATCTCAGATGATAGTGAAAAGCAGGGCAGCAATAACATACGAAAGTCAAACCATTTAACCATGAATCTCGTTTATCTTCAGGTAGGTCTGCCATCTCACCTGTGAGCTTTTATGTCTGACTGCCACGGCGCTCACCCAGAGAAACTTCCCATGCTGGCTGCTTCCCAGCAGAGTCCTGGAAGTAGAACTCTGACACTCAAACGCCGTGTGAAGAAAGGACCTCTGGAGCAACCGCTGTTTGTTTACCGGCAAGACAGAGAGTCGGTAAGGAACACAATCAACATTGAAAGCAACAACCTGAAGGAGATAACATCAGTTATCTGGGTTTAAGAACATGTTCATCCTAACTCAAACTTTTAAGTAGGGATGCATTACATATCGGTTCTGATCATTTATCGGTCAATATTAGGATTATTTCACTCTAAAACATTTAGTACTACAAAATTCAGACACATAGAATCAAAGGCTTTGAAAAAGTCAACCAATAATATATATTTTTTATTCAATAAGAGACTTGAAATCTAGCATGTGACTGAAATTCCTCCACCAGTTTGCCCAATAATGTATAAATCGGTTTGCATTTCAAATAGCTATTAGTTTATAATCATGACAATGAGGAGTTATTAAGTCTCATTAAATCCTTATTAGATTTTGTCTTTTCTCTCTTTCTGTAACAGCTTTCAAAAAACAAAGTGACTTGTTATAATGTTAATGTAGGACTAAACAGACATCTTTGCAGACTAAATATTGAATTTTTCTTTCAGCCAGTTATGCTTAAACTACATTTTAAGAACTTATTTTTTTTAAATGCTATTAATGTAACAAATATATATAAACATCTTTGCTGACTGCATATAACCTACATTTTATAAACTTTCTTAAATCAAAGAATTTAAATAAAAACCCGAAAATAAAAAACTTAAACATTAAATACGTTTCGCAACTTTCACAAACATTTGTAATTTTCTGTCTACATCTTAACAGATTCAAAGTTAACCTGATGTAGAAGGCAGTCGCAGAACAATGTTTACCATGTCACGTTTTCCTGTGCATTACACTGTTTATGGAAACTTTGCTGGTAGTTTCATTTCACTTTTGACCCTCAGATGAACCAGGTGTCCATCAGTTGCTCATTTTAGAGGAGACAACGAGCCCACAGCAAAAAGCTTAGGTAAAACAGAGCAATCATTATCTTCACATAATAAATGTGTTGCAGTGTGATAGTTGTTGACATGTGGCCTGTGGAACCACAGAGGTGGTTTAAGTTATTTATATATAAATATATATAAATAAATAAAAGTACACGTATCTCAATACTTAACTAAACAACCTTGCACTTGTATAATAACTGTGTAAATGCATGATGTAACACATAAAGACTGAGGCTGAGCCTGTCAAAGTCAAACAGCAGCATGCACCGAGGATGCTATCCGGCTAGCGAGTTAGCTTGGGAAAGTCGCTGTTTTCGTCGTTGTTTTAAACTTAGAGATAACGTATCAGAAGTAGATATCTGGGGAAGACCTACTTGGTTCAACATTACTGAAAGAGAGTCACTGCCCCTTTGCGGTTTTCCAGCCTGTCTCAGAAAACTTCTGGCCAGGCAACACGGAGTCACCCCGCTCCTGATGGCCGCCATGTTGGAAAATTATAGTATTGACGGAAAACGAGAAGAGTCAATCTTCTTCTTCTTCTTCTTCTTCTTCTTCTTCTTCTTCTTCTTCTTCTTTTCCAGTAGGCTAGGCACGCTGTGTGCTTTGCTGCCACCTACCGGTGTGATGATGATAATCACTATATAGCCCACTCATTTGCTTCTTAAAAACGTTCACGTTAGGTTAGAAAGATTTAAGATGACCTTTCATGATATGGAAAATAAACTCTTTAGATCTAATTGACATACGCTTTACATGTGTTAAATGTTAAAGTGGATATTTCTCTGACTCAATATTGTATTTGTTTACTTTTTCATTCAGAGTTCAACAGAGTTAGATGTGGCCTGAAGTGCCAACCAAGTAGCCTACTAGTCCATGGGCCAGACCAGATTCCAGTAGGACTCAAGGTGGCAAAATTTAGCAATCATTTCCAAAATGTCCATGTCTGTAGATTATATTTTGGTATGATAGAGTTTCTTGAGTGGCTGCTGAGTAACAGTAACCAGCTCATGAAGTTTAACCTCTCATCTAAAGTTTCAAGCAGCTTGTAAATATGTGAAAGGACTAGAACAAGATCAAATATAATTTGTAACCATGTACTCTAGAGAAGACTCATTTTGTATTTTCAAAATAAATGTTTCTTCTTTTTTCAGACCATTTCAATATTTTAATGTTGGATGTTTCGTCTTTTTAATAAAAAAAAAAAAAAATTGTAAGTTAATGCGTGATATCACAAGAGCCTGTAACAGCAGCCGTGTAGCATGTTCTGACAGGTAAGGTCTGATCTTCCTGATGTTGTACGGGGCAAATCGACATGACCGGGCAATCGAGGCTACTTGAACCTTAAAAGTTAGCTGGTCATCAATCATGACACCCAGGTTCCTGGCAGACTTTGTGGGTATGAGTTTGGTTGTTCCAAGCTGGATATTGATCTGTGGTTGCGTAGAGGGACTGGCTGAGATGACTATGACTGTGACTGTAACAGTGTGTGCTCTATGACCGTAACAGTGTGAGCTCTGACTGTAACAGTGTGTGTTCTATGACTGTAACAGTGTGAGCTCTGACTGTAACAGTGTGTGTTCTATGACTGTAACAGTGTGAGCTCTGACTGTAACAGTGTGAGCTGACTGTAACAGTGTGAGCTCTGACTGTAACAGTGTGAGCTGACTGTAACAGTGAGCTGACTGTAACAGTGTGAGCTCTGACTGTAACAGTGAGCTCTGACTGTAACAGTGTGTTCTATGACTGTAAGTGTGAGCTCTGACTGTAACAGTGTGTGTTCTATGACTGTAACAGTGTGAGCTCTGACTGTTACAGTGTGTGTTCTATGACTGTAACAGTGTGAGCTCTGACTGTTACAGTGTGAGCTGACTGTAACAGTGTGAGCTGACTGTAACAGTGTGAGCTCTGACTGTAACAGTGAGCTCTGACTGTAACAGTGTGTTCTATGACTGTAACAGTGTGAGCTCTGACTGTAACAGTGTGTGTTCTATGACTGTAACAGTGTGAGCTCTGACTGTTACAGTGTGAGCTCTGACTGTAACAGTGTGAGCTCTGACTGTTACAGTGTGAGCTCTATGACTGTAAAAGTCAAACTCCACTAAAGCAGGTTCCCCAGAGGAAGAACCAGTATGACTGTTGACTGGTGTGGATAAACAGAAGCAGTGTATCAACGGCTCCAGCTCTAAGCCTTACCTGTACTTACATGGAGGTTCATACACAGTTATATTCCCGGTGAGTCTAAAACACACTGAGTGATGATGTGAGGTCTGTTTATTAGACAGCAGATTGTCAGTGAGAGCAGCTCTGATCACGACTGACGACAGCTTAGAGTACAGAGACGTATAAAATAACAACATATATCTGTAACATCGCGTAACAAGGTTAAAAAGAAAAACTCTTCTGTTCTGTAGCACACAGGCAGCACAGTGAGCACTGGTGTAGTTACACAGTCCGTCCACATGAGGGCGCTGTGTCCCAATGCTCTGTAAAAGGTCCTTGATCACAGGGAGGAGGCTTGATTCTCACACGCGAGTGTCTCCAGTCGCAGAGAGATCAAACTTCAGCTCATGTTCTTAAACCTCCCACACAATTATTCATTAAAAGCACTGTGGGTTTTCTACCACTAGGGGCATCACCGCTATAACAACAACAAAGCAGTCTGATGATGTCATGAGGTCAAGTAGTGCGGGATCATGGGAGTTGTTGGCCACATGTTAGAACTTGTTTTTTTTTTAATATGGCAAACTCAAAGAAGAAGGCAGAAGTCAGCGTGTTCTGTCAGTTTGTTAAAGACATGAATGTTTTTAAAAAGATTCTTCACACATTAGTTTAAACTCAGGATCATATGTGGAAACCAGCAAGACATGGTCACTGGTTTAGGGTAGTGATTGGCTGGGAGTCAACAGGGTCACTGGTTTGGGTGGTCATTGGTTTGACTGGTCACTGGTTTTGGTGATCACTGGTTTGGATGGTCACTGGTTAGGGGTGCAGCGGTGGCTCTTGTAGGTCCCCAGGTGTCTGAAGCTCCGCCCACAGGTGTGGCAGCAGTATGGCGTTGCCCCACTGTGGATCCTCTGGTGGGTGTACAGATTTCCCAGCTCCTTGAAGCGGCGTCCACACTGGGGGCAGGCATATGGACTCTCCCCAGTGTGGACCCTCTGGTGTCTTTTCAGTCCGGACAGCACAGAGAAACCCTTCCCGCACTGGGGGCAGGGGAAGGGGCTTTGGGCTCCACTGTGCACCAGGCGATGGCTCTTGAGGCGTGCGGCATGTCTGAAGCGCTCCCCGCAATCCGGGCACATGAAGGGCTTCTCCCCAGTGTGGATTCTCTGGTGCTGCCGCAGGTTCCCCAGGTAGTTAAAACGCCGCCCACAGTCTGCACACTCGTAACCCCCATCCGTTTTCACTTCTCTCTTAACCGGCCCCGCCCCTCCCCGAGCCACTTCCCCTGCTATGGCCTCGTCCTGTAACCCCCGGCCCTTCCTGAGCTCAGCTCCGCTCTCTGTTGAGGGGGGGGCGGGGCCTGTGGCCTGCAATGCCTGCATAGCGTCAGCAGAGTCAAGGTGTATCAGTTTGATGTGCTCCTCCAGGTACACAGAGTCTGGACAGAAGGTTCCACACAGAGAGCAGAAGAAGGAGAGAGAAGGGAACTGACCTGTGACACACAAAGACACACACACACACACACGCTTCAGTTTCATTTTGACACCCCCCACTCATCCTGACTTTAAACTACAGCAGGTTACAGTGAATAACACTCCCTATGAAACCATGTGAGTCTCTGAGTATCCTTGTTTACACGTCTACTTCTTCAGACAAGCAGTAAACATTCATAAACATAAATATTCTAATGCATCATATGTAAATATATGCATTATATAAATGTATTCTGTCAACTCGTGTGTTTGTTAATCTTCATCCTCACTGTGACTCACCTCCTGCAGCTCGCTCTCCCCCCTCCTCAGGACTCCCCCCCTCCCCAGGATCTCCGTGCTCCTCCATGGAGAACTCTGAGGTCTGGACCTGTGACAGGGGGTCCTGATCCTCCCCTCTGGTCGACTCCTCCTCCTCCTCCTCCTCCTCCTCCTCCTCCTCTGTCTCTGTGAGGGGGGGGTTCTCACAGTCTGACTCCTTCAGGCCTGTCAAAAGACACAGTCAATTGGCTCCCTCTGCTGGTTACAGTTCAAACTGCTGTTCTGTGAGCAATGTCAATAAAGTTGAATTTAATGTGAAAAAAAACTCTGCTCATGTTGTTCTGATCAACAGCTGTTTGTAAACAAGTTTAAGCTTCTTTTGCTGTTTTCTACCTCAAAGACAGACACACCTTTACCTGAAGTTTAAATACCTGAACAGGTGACTCTGAGACCATGATAGAACTGTTGTAACTCTCCACACTAACACACCTTTACCTGAAGTTTAAATACCTGAACAGGTGACTCTGAGACCATGATAGAACTGTTGTAACTCTCCACACTAACACACCTTTACCTGAAGTTTAAATACCTGAACAGGTGACTCTGAGACCATGTTAGAACTGTTGTAACTCTCCACACTAACACACCTTTACCTGAAGTTTATACCTGAACAGGTGACTCTGAGACCATGTTAGAACTGTTGTAACTCTCCACACTAACACACCTTTACCTGAAGTTTATACCTGAACAGGTGACTCTGAGTCCATGTTAGAACTGGTGTAAACATTTTGTCGGGACGTCTTCACAAATCACAACACATTGAGAGTTTAGCATCTACCACAGCAACAGAAGCCACGCCCCCCCCCCCCCCCCCCAGCACACTGACTTAGTTGCAGTAATAGATTGGTTGACACATTAAGGCAACTGAAGTCAATAACTGATCGCATGCTGGATGTCTAGGACTTCTAATGTTGTTAACAAACAGACCTGCTCTGTGACCCCGCCCCCTCAGACCTGGTCGTACCTGTCAGGTGTGCGGAGAGTTCCGTTGGGGGGGTCCAGTCATAGTCGTAGTCCCTCTTACTTCCAGGGGGGAGCAGACTGAACAGGTCCTCTGAGGTTGACTCCGAGTCTCCGGGCCCAGATCCGGGTCCGGCCCACAGGTGGAGCGACTGCGGGTCCGGGTTCTGGTCCTGGTCCGGGTCTTGCCCCCCCCTGGAGGTCTTCATCAAGTGGTCGCAGATCGCGTCGATGTTCTCCTTCTTCACCCCGGACTGCAGGATCCTGGTCCTGCGTGGGTCAATGGGACCGGCTTTGTTAGAGTCCGGCTTCTTCAGACCAGGATCCAGTGCGGTTCCTGCAGAGAACGGGTCCCTCTGATCTGGGTCCAGCCGTGCCTTCAGGACCCGGATCTCCTCGGTCTTCTCCCGCAGTTCGGTCTTCAGGACACGGATCCGGACGCTGACCATATCGCGGATGTCGTTGAGAGCCGAGTCCAGAACCACGGTCAGCTTCCGGCCCAAGTGCTCCGTGATGTGGCTCACCGACACCAGCAGCTCTTCGTCCTGATCCTGGTCCAGAAAGTCCGCATCAGTCCGGCTTGAGGTCCCGGGAGGCTCCATGAAGACCGGGTTCAGCTCCGGGATCAAGTCTGGAGACAGACTCTGAGTCCGTCTGCGGCTCATGGTGCACCGGGTCCGGGTCTGCTGAAGAGTCCGGATCACAGCTAACAGCTAATGTTTGTGTGAAGCTAACAGTCAGGGTAGCATCGTTAGCAGGAGCAGATATTTCCGGTTTCTCTTCCAATCAAAAGCTGCCTCATCTTAAACAGCAGCGTTAGACTCTTATTTAGAAAGCAATGACCGGAAGAGTGTGTTGTATTTTCATGCCTTGACATAAAACACCACAGAAGAAGAGTAAGGGCTGAAGTCAGCAAAGTTTAAGTGCATGTAAACAAGCAGCGCCCTCTTCAGTCACAAAGGGGAACTGTCCGGATTTTAACTGAGAGCATACAAAAAGTGATAGGATTAAAAAATCTGTAAAAATGGGGCAAGGGTGGGGCAGTGGTTCGTGCGCGCGGCCCAGGTTCAAATCCGACCTGTGGCTCCTTTCCTGCATGTCATACCCCTCTCTTGCTCCCTGATTGCCAACTCTGTCCACTATCCTATCTCTACAATAAAGGCACAAAACACACATAATATTTGGCACAAATATTTGAAATTTGTTTTTTACAGAATCTGTAAAAATCAAACCATATTAGTATGAACAGTATACAGACTCATCCTCTTCATAAGAAACATTTTCTACATGTGCTGCTGGCTTCAGATTTATCTGCCAGCTTAATTTATTATTGGGTTGTTTTTTACGGTGTGCAATAAACATCAGCTGTGTGGGTGTGTGTTTGTGTGTCATGTGCTTGTCAGGAATAAACTGCAGACAGACAGGCTGCAGCTCACAGTGACTCAGGTTAAACCATGTTCAGAGTGTCAGACGTTTCTACAGCACGCCTTTAAAACACTGCAGATAATGATCCAGAAGAGCTTTAAATAAATCTACATCAAACTATCTTCAGTCAGAGTTCTGACTGTATGATGACACATCTGTGAGACACGACGTCACAGCTCCGAGACACGACGTCACAGCTCCGAGACACGACGTCACAGCTCCGAGACACGACGTCACAGCTTTGAGACACGACGTCACAGCTCCGAGACACGACGTCACAGCTCTGAGATGATGCCAAAGCTCTGAGACATGACATCACAGCTCCGAGACACGACGTCACAGCTCCGAGACACGACGTCACAGCTCCAAGATACGACATCACAGCTCTGAGACACGACGTCACAGCTCCAAGATACGACATCACAGCTCTGAGACACGACGTCACAGCTCCGAGACACGACGTCACAGCTCTGAGATGATGCCAAAGCTCTGAGACACAACGTCACAGCTCTGAGACACGACGTCACAGCTCCGAGACACGACGTCACAGCTCCAAGATACGACGTCAGAGCTCCGAGACATGACGTCACAGCTCTGAGATACGACATCACAGCTCTGAGACACGACGTCACAGCTCCGAGACACGACGTCACAGCTCTGAGATGATGCCAAAGCTCTGAGACATGACATCACAGCTCCGAGACACGACGTCACAGCTCTGAGACGCGACATCACAGCGAGTGTTTATGTAGAGTAAAAAGGAGAAATGACCCATGTTTGTTTATCTTAGTTCTGGTGCTTTTGAAACATGAATCTATCGTTTTTATATAAAATATATGTATTATATTAGATTGATAGACATAAATCAGTTAAAGTCAAAGCATGCCTTTAAATGAATAATTATAATCATTATAATAATGAAACAATTTAAAACATTAAGATGTTTAAATATTATGACATCACAAAAATACTTCCCAATAAAAGTCTTCATGACATAAAAGAGAAATATTGAAAGGATCAAAGTGTGTGAATACATTCACAACAAATATCATATATAGCCTAATTATATAATAAAATTAACTAACACCATCTCCTTCTGAAGAATAATGAGATGAAAAACGACTTGAATGATTCAAACTTACAGGAACACGTTTTGTCAAGGAGACCTTTATTTTGGAAAGGTCCGCGGGAAGTTAGCTCCTACCCTCTCCTGCACGCGCATACAGGAGCAGCGGAGAGAGACACGTGACGGTACTCTGTGATCGCTGGGGAAACTTCACGGTCTTACCGGACATGTCGACCGGACCGGACCGAGACTCCCGCGGCGGCTGGTCCCGGAGAAGAGGCTCTGCAGGCGGGCAGCAGCTCCGGGAGGCTCCAGGGAGATCCCGGAGCTCCAGGGGGGGTAAGAGAAAGTTTATATTGACTATATCTGCTCCGATTATAGATTCAAGATTCAGGATTATTATATCAAGATAATTAGAAAGATATTATGAAGATAAATAAAGCTATAAAGGTTATTGAGTTAAAAAGATGATTAATCAGATAATTCATGATAAAGGTTATTCAGTTAAATTTGTTTCTGCTGATGTGTCAGAGTCTGTTTTTATAAACTGATAAGAGTCAAACAAACAAACAGTCTGTTTGATTATTGATTAATTTAAAGTTTTTATAAAAATACTGAAATGATCTCCTTGAAAATAAAACCGGATGTTTTAAATAAACATACAACAAAATAAAATCAGAGGAAATCCTTTGTGATGTTTCAAACTTTTTCTAAACATTAAGACGTAATGTTAGACTCAGAGGTCCTGGTCCTCGATGTACTGAGGTCATGGTCCTCGATGTCAGAGGTCCTGGTTCTCGATGTACAGAGGTCCTGGTCCTTGATGCACGGAGGTCCTGGTCCTCGATGTACGGAAGTCCTGGTCCTCGATGTGAGGAGGTCCTGGTCCTCGATGTACGGAAGTCCTGGTCCTCGATGTGAGGAGGTCCTGGTCCTTGATGTACAGAGGTCCTGGTCCTCGATGTACGGAGGTCCTGGTCCTCGATGTACGGAAGTCCTGGTCCTCGATGTGAGGAGGTCCTGGTCCTTGATGTACAGAGGTCCTGGTTCTCGATGTACAGAGGTCCTGGTCCTCGATGTACGGAGGTCCTGGTCCTCGATGTACGGAAGTCCTGGTCCTCGATGTGAGGAGGTCCTGGTCCTTGATGTACAGAGGTCCTGGTTCTCGATGTACAGAGGTCCTGGTCCTCGATGTACGGAAGTCCTGGTCCTCGATGTACGGAGGTCCTGGTCCTCGATGTACGGAAGTCCTGGTCCTCGATGTGAGGAGGTCCTGGTCCTTGATGTACAGAGGTCCTGGTCCTCCATGTACGGAGGTCCTGGTTCTCGATGTACGAAGGACTTGGTCCTCGTCACAGCAGCCATGGTTTTGAATCTGTCCTTGGCCCTTTGATGCACGTCACACCCTCTCCTCCTTACACTTCCTGTCTCTCTTCAGCCATCCTCTCCAATAGCACAAAAATAACTCACACACCAACATGTGATGTCACAGATGGTCAGGTACGCCCAGGTGGGAGAGAGAGAGAGACCCAGGAGGAGGTCTGTATGAAACACGGACGTTGTCTCAGTGACGTCGTCACAGGTTTTTAAAGAGGGAGGAGATTTGAAACTCAACCATAGAGGTCGCCATTTTGGAAATGCTGACTCTACCTGACTTTAGATCAATCTAGAAACAGACAGGGAGGCGGGGCTGAGGGTGGGGCTTAACCCTCCTGCCAAACAGCGACAACATGCTCACAAAATGGTTATGGCGATCTATCGTCGCGTCTTGGCCGATAAGTGTGCAGCGATGGTGCAGTTCACATCAAAGCCAACAGGCGGCAGTAGAAGCTAAACGATGCACCGCAGGTTTCATCGGCTTAGTTTGGAAGTTACGCTGTTCTGATGAACTTTACGTCTCCATGGTAACCAAACAATGACACAACTCGAGTTAGTTTAGTGAGGACTTGAAATTCAAACGTACAAACAGCTGCTGAAACAGGAAGTGGACAATCGGAGGGAGGGCTCATCACTTCTTCTTCGTGTGTTTCACAGTGCGTAGTTCCTGCAGAGACGCTGCCAGTCTGAAGAGATCTCTATCCACCTGTGATGACGCCTTTCCAACAGGTGAGACCAGACAGGTGTGCTTCTTCTTCTTCTCACAGGTCCTTTCTTTATACTCAAATCTCTCCACTTCCTGTCCATAGAGAGAAATAAATACCATTTTGTCAAAGGTGAAAAATTATGATTACAAGTGTTCTTTAAGTTATCGGATCAAACGCTCTCAGCTGATTCAAACAACGATTAAACAGTTAAGTCAGAGTGAGCTGATGTGAGAACGCAGCAGGATATAATCAGGAGAATTCACCTGGAGCGAGTGGGAGTGGGTGGTGACGTTTATTCCCTGTGATCGCTGCACAACCATAAACTGTCTGCACGCCACCTCTACCATCTCCGTGCTCTAATGAACCTGCTGCATTATGTTTCCTGTTCTCCAGTATGTTCTTCTCCACTCTTTAGTTCACATTGACATTCTGTTCAACTACATGTAGCATTGATAGAAAGACACATATTCTCATTATAGAGTCGTATAGAGGACTCTGCTGAGACTCTTGATTAGAGTGTTAAAGTGGAAACTGTTCGTATTTGATCGGAGATTAGCCGTGAGGAACATTTCTAAACTTGATGTACAGACTCCGCCCCCTGAATGGACCACAGTGTGGAGCTGTCACATGACCAGAGTTTTAAACGTCTTAATGATTCTCGTTAAACTCAATGAGAAAAGTTTAACAGAGTCATGAGACTGAGCGTGAACTGAGTGGATGTTTATACCTTGAACCTGCAGCTCCTCTGTGGTCACTCATTAAACACTGAGCCAGTCAGAGCCTGGCTGAATACTGCTGCTAACCACTGTGTGTGTGTGTGTGTGTGTGTGTGTGTGTGTGTGTGTGTGTGGGTGTGTGTGTGTGTGTTTGACTGTGTGGTGTGTGTGTGTGTGTGTGTGTGTGTGTGTGTGTGTGTGTGTGTGTGTGTGTGTGTGTGTGTGTGTGTGTGTGTGTGTGTGTGTGTGTGTGTAGCTCTGCCTGTCCTCCTGGAGTGTGTTCGGGGTTCGGAGCGACTTCCTGCAGATGACTGTTTTCAGGAAGAGCTGAGAGGAAAACTGAGGATCCTGCAGACTGACAGCAGCGAGGTCACTGCTCTGTTCATGGTACACACACACACACACACACACACACACACACACACCACACAGTCAAACACAAACACACACACACACACACACACACACACCACACAGACACACAAACACGCGCACACACACGCACACACACACACACACACACACACACACACACACACACACACTTCCTCTGTAAAGTGGGGTTAAAGCTGCCTGTTCTCTGGTCCACAGTTTGATGTTTAATGAGATCTGTGATCGTTTGTTTGCTTCTGGTCGGCGTGAGCTCTGATATCAACGACGTCATGGAGACCAAATGTCACATTGACCAAATCGACACGCCGGAGCAGCAGGATGCAGCTTTCACACATTTATCTTTTTTGTTCATTTATGTCTAGACTCAGATCTTCATGAACACTGACGCTCTGAATGATGATATAGATCAAAGTGATTTTCATCATGTGTGTGTGTGGGGGGGGGGGGTGAGGCCTCTCTTTAAGCACACTGAGAGCTTCCTGTGTAAACTCAGGCCTGGCTGAAGTTTGACCTCACCCACAGAGTGACCCAACAGGAAACACAAATGAGTCTGTGAACATAAAACAGTCGCTTCTTCCCCTATCAGCACTCTTTGTCTTTATCCCGTTTGAGCAACCCCTAGTGGCAGTTTGTCCACACAGAACCTCTACAGTCCAACGTCTGATTCATGATGTCATAAAAACATGTTTCTCTTATTAAACTGGATTTCTGTTTGCAGGAGCTCTCCGCTCATCTCATCGCCATCGACAGCGAAGAAAGCATCTTTTTACTCACCTTCAAAACATTCGAGGAAATATGGAAGTTCACCACGTATTACACCATAGGTAGGTGTGGCCCCCCTGTCACGTGTTCCAATGGTAACCATACCGCCACGTGTCTGTTCTGATGGTTAACCATACCGTCACGTGTCTGTTCTGATGGTTAACCATACCGTCATGTGTCTGTTCTGATGGTTAACCATACCGTCACATGTCTGTTCTGATGGTTAACCTGTTTGTCGTCATCTCCTGCAGGCTTCCTGGGTCTCTGTCTGGAGAACCTGCTGTTGGAGCAGAAGTTCTGGCTCCGTTCTCTGGAGGATGACGTCTCAGTCGAGGTTTCTGTTGAGGAGGAAACTCTGAACCTGATGTACAGAGGGATCCTCATGCAGGAGGGTACGCCACCTTCAGGCAGTGCAGAGTCTCTGCACCTCAAATTAAAGCTGTGATTTATGTGTTTGGTAACTGCTGATCACCTTGTGCTTACAGTAATACCAACTTAAAACCAAACAATCAGTGTCCTTAAAACATCAACCACGTTATTATAAAGAGGCGTTTCAATCCTAACTTCTGTTTCTCATGTATATGATGTTAAAAACGGAATAAAACATCACACGTAGTAAAACCATAATTAAATGATTGTGCATTCTTTCTTTTAAGTCTCTCTCTGTCCTCAGGTTCTCTGTTTGCCAGCTGCAGCACCAACCAGATGTTTGACAGCTCCACCTCTGGAGGGGACCTGTACCTGGAGCAGGGGGACATAGCCCAGTTTGAGCCCCCGTTCTTAGGCTCAGGCTGGACCGTCCTCTGCCTGTCTGACGGATCCAGAGGGACCGCCCCCAGGCCTGCTCTGGAGCCGGTCAGCCCGTTCCACCAGTGAGTCCAAACCCATGGGGGGTTGGGATTGGGTTAAATTAGGGTTAAAGGTTCTGTGAGCGTACAGGAGGTGTGATACTCTGTGGTCACCTGGTCCGTCAATCTGTCCTCAGGTGGTTCCTGAAGTCAGCTGCAGAGAACATCCTGGTGGGTGATGGGAAACCTGGCTGTGACTTCCCCCTGCAGTTTGGTGAGAACACAAATGTCATAAATAAAAACTTTAGAATCAGAGTTTAGTTCAAGATCCAGTTATAAATCGATATCACAGATTGTATGAAACATAAACGTAGTCTAAGTGACGTCATCATTGGTTTGTGAAGAGGAGTTATGAAGCCCATCAAAAGCGGTCGCCATGTTGGAAATATGGACTCTCTAACTTTAATCTAGAAAATGACAAAGACATGGAGCGGAGGCAGGGCAGGGCTTAAGACTCCTGACAAACACACAACACACCCACCTGTCAGTCAGAGAGACCACGCCCCTAATTAATCAGATCTCTTTCCTCTGTTCAGCCGGGGGAACTTGTGAGGCCACAGAGGAGTACGATGCTGAGGGTCCCGATGAGCTAAGCTTGGCGCCTGGTGATCGCATCATCATCGTGGGACTCCTGGTGTCGTGTTTTGATTGGTTCACTGGGAGGAAGGAGGTCACAGGAGAAGTAGGCCTGGTTAAGACGAGTGTGGTGAAACCTTCAGACGACATCTATGAGTGAGTGAACCCACTTTGTGAACTATTTTAACACACATGGAGTCATTTTACAGTAAAGTGTTTCTGTTCCAGGTCAATAGATATTTTATTAGCCGGAGAGGACAGGCCGTTTTTCAGTCTGAGCGAGGACAGAGTCATAGAGGAGACATCGACCTTCCTGAAGAAGAGGTCTCATCATGACACTGGACTCAACTACAAACTGGGTGAGACTGAGAGTGTGCTTCTGCTCACACTGACTCGTACAGAGTGTAGAACATGTTGTTGACTTGGATCAGTGTGGTGGAGCTGCACATGTTAACATTGTTGTGTTTCACGGCCTTTTTGTTTATTGTTGATCTAGCCGAGTGTTTTTGTGACCTTTGTATTTATTTTCAGACACGATTGATCCCAAAGACTCAGAGAAGAAATCATCGAGTAAGTATATCCATCTTATAGTCACTTGATGTTTTATATCTCTGTATCTCTTTTTCTCCGTATTTAAAAAACCTGTCTTTCTTTTATAGTCGGCTCTTCTCGCTGCGTTGATCCAGATCAGACAGACCTGAAGAGAAACATTCAAAGGATTCTTGAACAGGAGAAAGATTCGTCACCAGAGTGCAGCGCTGTGACCATGAACGGTACTCTGGAGGACCCAGTTGTTTCTTCAGAGGTTAAAAAGCCAACTCTCCCCTGTTTCACAGCTCCCCCGGTGGTAGAAGGGAACAACAACACGGAGAGCTTCGTTCCCCTCTTCTCTTGTCTGGAGAGCCAGGACTACAGAGCAGAGTTTGGCGTCCTGTACGGACTGAGTTCTGAGGCCATCATCTCTTCCGCCTTCTCAGGTCACTCTGGCGAGGCAGAGCTGATGGCTTTCCTCGGCGCTGCGAGAGAAACAGCCAGGAAGAAGCGACTGTTTTGGTCACAGACTCGTTTGTGTTTCCTGTTGGGTAAGCTCTGTGCTGGGAGGTCAAAGTTCAGCCAAGCCCGGGTTTACTTCGAGGAAGCTCTAGGCGTGCCGCGAGAAGGCTTCACAGACCTCAGGCTGCTGGCAAGCATTTATTCCAACCTGGCAGCCATTTACCTCCTACAGAACAACTCGCAGAGCTTCTTCGCTGTGACCGAGAGACTGGTGGCTCTGCTGTTGGGAGTGTCAGACTGTTTGGAGAGCTTAGAAGACGACTCTGCTCTGAAGTACATGTTGAAGAAAGCTGTTCTCTCGCACAACACAAAGGCAGAGGCTCGGGCATGTCATCTTTTGGCAAGGCACCACTGGACTCAATCTGAGGGAGTTCAGGTGGTTCCTTACCTGGAGAGACTTCTAGTTCTTGGTGCTGAGGCTCAGGCTCAGGGAACATGGAGCATCTCTCCCAGTCATAGCTACCTGACCCTGGGGAGGCTCTACAGCCAGCTCAGACTCCCCCACCTCTCCATCAGTTCAGCCAGGATAACGTCTGTGCAGCCCTCTGCGACGCTCACAGACTGTCTGAGCAGCATGTTGCTGGCGTTAGACAACATCAACAGACTGTGTAACAGCACAGAACAGGAAACATCCATCCCCACTCAGGTGGCTCCATATTTACACAAAGCACTCACCTCCACCAGAGTCCTACAACCAGGAAGTGAGCAGCACTATGTCCTCATCCATCAGCTCACTGTCTGTCTCTGTCAGCTCTTCTGCAAGCACAGGATGGTCGGACACGCCATCCACCACATGCACACCCTCATTAACAACAGGCAGCTCCTATCCTCAGCCCCAGAGAGAAACATCACCCTCATCCGGCTTGCATGGCTCCACATCAACAACAACCAGCCACAGGTGGCCTTGGAAATCCTGGACCTGCTGCTAGACTCCATGCCAGAGCACTGCACGACCCCTCAGGAAGGTACATGCATGTTTGTTTGTTTTTTGCCTTTATTGTAGAGCTAGGAGAGTGGACAGTGTCAGAAATCAGGTAGAGAGAGAGTGGGGAACGACATGCCGGAAATGTCGGATCCGAACCCGGGTCTCGCCCGCCTGGAGGAGGTGTTTGGGGTTGTTTTTTCTTTTCTTTCGGCCTTTGTGTTTGCAGTTGATCAGCCAGTCCTTGTCAGGGAATAATCCCGCCAAACATAAGGCAGTTACATTACTGTTAACATCGGTGTCTGACGTTACATACAGGTGTGGTCCTGAACCTGAGAGGCGTGGCACTGAGATGCATGGGGGACCTCCGGAGGGCTGCAGAGAGCTATGAGGCTGCTGTGGACATTTGCCAGGAGTATGAGGACATGGCTAACTGGGCCGTGGCTCAGGCTAACCTGGGTGAGGTGATAAATGATTCATTTGTAGTAAAAGACAGGGTGCAATAGCTGAGTCATGCTAACAGAGACCCGTGGTCCTTCCTCCTGCAGGGCTGCTGAGTCTGAGGGGCGGAGCTAAGCGGCTCGCTCAGTCACACCTGGTGGAGGCCGTGCAGCTCTTCTCGGAGCTTGATGATGAAGGTCATGAGGAGAACTTCATCAGTGTGCTGCTGGAGCTGGGACAGCTCTATGTGAGGCAGCAGCAAATGGATTATGGGAAAGGGTGCTACGAGTGGGCTCTGCTGCTAGCTATCAAGGCTAACCTGTTAGCCTGTAGGTACACACCTAGCTCACACACACACACACACACACACACTGCATTACTTTTTCTTTACCTTTATATCTAACTGTAAACAATGCCTTTGGAGGAGTAAAACATTTTACACAATATCCGATTTTATATTGTGATTAAGACACCAGGTTTAAATGGAAGGATACCTCTTTTCATAGCACAGACACCATTCTCTCTGTTCAGCACACAGTCTGAGGTGCATTGAGAGCAACCACCCTCACAATTTCTGCAGGAGTTGTCTAGTTCTATTCATTATTGTGTTCTAATACCTGTGATCACCAGGTCAGCTGACTGCCACCACACACCTGATCCGTCTGTACTGCTCTGAGAGTCAAGACCAGGTCCAGTGTCTGATCTACAGCCAGCACCAGGTCCACCTGCTGAGACGCAGCGGGGACAGAGGAGAGGAAGGGGGCGCTCTGGTGGCTGTGAGCAGACTCTACCTGAGCCTGGGAACAGACAGGTGACATAACCTTCATTCTCCATCAAACTTCTTTATTCTTTATCTTTATTAATCCCAGAGGAGGAAATACAAATAAACACTGGCCTAAAAAATGAAATAAAACTGTTTTTACTAAATGATCCTCTTTTCACGATAGCCCCGCACATTTCCTTTGATCTCTGTCATTCAAAGATTAGCACTACCCCACATAGACCTGAATTACAGTCTGCACAAACACGAACCTGTGGACCTGCATTATGACGATATGTTTCAGACGTAGCACACATCTCATCAGTTTAATGAGCTGCAGTTATTCAGAACCAGGAACAAACAAAGTTCTGAGCTGGAGGATTAGCAGGTCATCCGTGTTCTGGATGTTTCAGGGCATACCGGGCCGCTCTGGACCACACAAAGACCAGTCTGGGTATTTTCATCGACCTGGGCTGCAGGGAGAAGGAGGCATTGGGCTGGCTGCAGGCTGGAAACATCTACCACCTGCTGGAGCAGACGGAGCTGGTGGAGGTGTACGTGCAGGTGAGACAGCAGACAAACACACACACACACACACACACACACACACACACACACACCTGTATGAGCGTTGTTGTTGTGCGTCAGGTGGGCAGTGTAATCAGGACAGCTTGTGTCTGTGTGTTCAGGTCGCTCAGGATGTCGCCCTGAGTTCAGGAGACACCGGGTTCATCCTGAAACTTCTTGAAGCTGCAGGCGACATTTTCTTCAACAGCAGCCGGGACAGAGACAAGGCCATCCCCTTCTACAGGGTACACACTCAGTGTAACACACAAACCTTCACTTCTCTCATTCCTGTACTCACCTGTGTGTGTGTGTGTGTGTGTGTGTGTGTGTGTGTGTGTGTGTGTGTGTGCAGGACCGAGCTCTGCCCATCGCCGTGAGGAGCAGCAGTGTGTCCTGCAGGCTGCGTCTGTGTAACAAGCTGTCTGAGCTGATGCTCAGTCTGCAGATGTTTGAAGAAGGCGTGGAGTTCGCTCAGACTGCCCTCGACATCAGCATCACTCTGGGTACACATACCTCCACACACAGACTGTCTGTAGGTGGTGCTGAAGGAGCGGTGAAACACATTTAAATATAGCGTTTACTCGCATCGTTGTTTTCCAGCTCGGCGTTATTAGCATGAGTTAGCGTCATGCTACAAATGACAGCTTCAGTGCTGATAATCCAGCCGCTCTCCCCTTTAAGGCTCCCAGCTGACCGGCTTCTCCTGTGGATCATTTACTGACTAATCATAAGCCCCTCCTACATGCACAGTTATTCACATTTACTCCTTTGATGAGTCCTCGGGTTCATTAGGAGATGTCGAGACGTGTCCCTGCCGTCAGGGCCAACGAGAAAGCTCACAGAGTAAATCTAAAGACATGTGGAGATGAACACATGACAGACATCGTGACAGTGTGACGCCATGCTAACGCTAACCCTAGCGGTCTTTGTCTCTGGACATACAGGTGACTGTCTGAACCAGCGCGTGGCGTACTACCGTCTGGCCTCACTCTACCACAGGCTGGACCAGTACGAACTGGCAGAACACCACTACTTGAAGACCCTGACCCTGTGTCCCACGCCCCTGCTGTTTGATGAGGAAACCCTGTACTATGTGAGGGTCTACCAGACGTTGGGAGACATCATCTTCTATGACCTCAAGGTGAGAGAGATAATACCGACGAGAATGTGGAGTTCATATCTGCTTCGGAAGGAATATCTAAACGATGATAATCCCTGTGTGTCACACTATGATCTAAGATCCTTCTTTATGTGGTCTCTGCAGGACCTGATAACCCCCGTGTCACACTATGATCTAAGATCCTTCTTTATGTGGTCTCTGCAGGACCTGATAACCCCCGTGTCACACTATGATCTAAAATCCTTTTTCATGTGGTCTCTGCAGGACCCGTTTGACGCTGCAGGTTATTACCACCTGGCTCTGGCTGCAGCCATGGACCTGGGAAACAAACGGGCTCAGCTGCAGCTGTGCACACGCCTCGCCACAATCTACCACAACTTCCTGATCGACCGCGAGCTCTCGCTCTTCTTCTACCAGAAGGCGCAAGCGTTCGCTGCAGAGCTGAACGTCAGGAGGGTGAACATCTCTCCTGATCAGCAGCAGTGCAGCAGCTCCGCCACACAATGAGAACCAAACTCAGAGAGAGAAGAATCAGCATCCCCCTTTAATGTTCTATAAATGATAACGATGTATGGAATCTATGATTCAGTTTCATTTCATCCCACCCGTCTCATCATGTCGTCTTTTTCACTGATAATCATTAAACATTTAATTAATTGATGTTCACGCCGACCTCTGGAGATCACAAACACATTCACTGATTATTATAATACGGGAGCCCTCAGAGGACAAACTACAAGCACATTTCTTGGAGATCGAGAGAAGATGACGAGACCAACAAGTCAAGATCAAGAGAAGATTTCTGAAATGTACTCGGTTTAGGGCGAGGATGAATTTGAGTAAACTAAAATGAATGTCTGCTTAAGGCTTCCGTATGTTAGAGAAAATAAACCTTGAAGAAAGTTCATGTTCATGTTAAAGTTTTAAATATAAGAATGTCCTGATCATGTGACCACGTTTATACTCGTGTTATTATGAAGCACGCCATGCAGGAGGCGTGTCCTGTTTAAACACTGAGCAGGTTTATGAATGAACATCAGGGTGTCGTCTGCGTAAAGCTTTATCTTCTGTGTTCAGGTACTTCAGCTGACGCTCTGCAACGGTTCTGTGACTCTAACCAATAAAAAGATTTAATTAATTTAATGTTCTTTATGTCTTACATCATACGACTCCAGACTCAGTCATCTGTAACCATCATTAGAGGAAGTTTAGACGTGGGGAATTTAATGGTCAGAAGTCGTCTTCTTGTGACGTGTTGAAGGCACAGCAGGAAGGAAGGATGTAAACACCCCAATAACACGATGATGTCATCACATAACACAATGATATCATCAGATCACACGATGTCATCAGATAACGTCATCAGATCACACAATGTCATCAGATAACGTCGTCAGATAACACAATGATGTCATCAGATCACACAATGATGTCATCAGATAACATGATGATGGTCTTATGTTGGTCCTGGTCTCATGTTGGTCCTGGTCTCATGTTGGTCATGGTCTCATGTTGGTCCTGGTCTCATGTTGGTCATGGTCTCATGTTGGTCCTGGTCTCATGTTGGTCATAGTCTCATGTTGGTCCTGGTCTCATGTTGGTCCTGGTATAATTTTGGTCCTGGTCTAATGTTGGTCCTGGTCTCATGTTGGTCCTGGTGTCTTGTTAGTCCTGGTCTCATGTTGGTCCTGGTCTAATGTTGGTCCTGGTCTCATGGTGCCCGAGAGTTTTTGTTGAATCAGAGTATAAATTTGATTTAAACACTTTGCTCGGAGACTTTATCTGATTATTAAAACGCGACACACTGAAACATCAGCACACACGCCGTGTTTGAGTGTGTTCAGTATATTTAGGATTGTAGTTCCTGGTTCTTGTGGGAGGAGTTTCATCAAAGGTGGAGATTTAGGAACATGAGATTAGAGCTGACAGTGTTGTTGTCCTCTACCCTGTGGATCCTGTTATAACCACTGGGTGGCGCCACAGTAGGTTAAATGAACGAACATATGAAGTTTATGAAGAGGGAGACATGTTTGAATTATAACAGAACATCAAAAACACAGACAACAGAAACATGAAGAATGAAGTTTAAATTAATATAAATAAATAAAATAAGGTTTAAATGACGAGACTGAACTGTCCTCAGATCACCTGCAGGAGGTCAGCATCAGACCTCCCCTCTCCCCCTCATCCCTCAGTCCTCCTCCTTCCCTCTCTCTCTCCTCCCCTCTCTTCCTCCTCCTTTCCTCTCTCCCGCACCCTCTCTCCTTCTCTCTCTCTCTCTCTCTCCTCCCCCCTCCCTCCCTCTTTCCCTTTCTCTACTCTCTCCTCCTCTTTATTCAGTGATTCTCAGACTCTGAGCTGAGAGGTTCTCTGTTCGTGTTCGGACATTTGGATCTTTTTTCGTCTTCTGTGTGATGAAGGACAGTCCTGTCTCACCTGCCTGTCTCACTGACGTGTCTCAACTGACGTGTCTCACCTGACGTGCAGCCTGCAAACCCCGTTGATCAGGAGGATTCCTATGAAATGATCTGAGCTTCTCGCTTCTTGTGAACATGCAGCTCCTCATCCTCCTCTTCACCTCCGCGCTCCTCTTCCTCACACAATCCGCACGCGCTGAGCCCAAACCCAAATGTCCGACCCGCTGTGACGTCAGCATCTGTCCGAGTCCCAGCTGTCCCAGCGGCTACGTGCCAGACAGGTGTAACTGTTGCGTGGTGTGCGCGCGGGCGGAGGGCGAGCCGTGCGGCCGCAAGGAGGAACTGCCGTGCGGGGACGGTCTGGAGTGCAAACACCCGGCGGGGAAACGGATCGGGAAAGGCTTCTGTCAGTGCAGGTACAGCAGCCAGGTGTGCGGCAGTGACGGCATCACTTACAGGAACGTGTGTCATCTGAAGGCCACCAGCAGAAAGAACCAGCAGCAGGGTCTGGACGGGGTCTCCCAGAGCCACAAGGGTCCGTGTGAGAGCAGCACAGGTATGATCTCACACAGGTTTATTTCTTTAGAAACAAGGTGAGCAGGATGCCTGGTCTATGGAGTCTCAGGAAGGTCATAAAACATGTGTGGAAGGTTCACACAGTAAGAATATGAGACGTGTGTGTATTTATTTATTTTTATTGACAGATGCATGACGTCACAGCTGACAGGGTCTGTGGTCAGAACCTGAAACTGGATCATGTCAGTCACAGTCTTCATCAGTTCACAACAATAATATAAGTTACATGAACCTGAACTTTAATAATCATCAGACTGAAATATAAACATTTGAATCAGTGTGTGTCTGTGTGTGTGTGTGTTAGTGTGTGTGTGTGTGTGTGTGTGTGTGTGTGTGTGTGTGTGTGTGTGTTTCCTGCAGATCTCAGATTGACTCGTGTGTAAAGCGATTAAGAGGATTTTATGAAGCATGAAGGTTCCAGATGTAAAAGCAGGTTCAGCGTGTGTCTGTGTGTGTGTGTGCGTGCGTGTGTGTGTGTGCGTGTGCGTGTGTGTGTGCGTGTGTGCGTGCGTGTGTGCGTGTGCGTGTGTGTGTGTGTGCGCGTGTCAGATTATTTATGTTACACACCTTCATGCTGAGCTGCAGATGTGCTGTATCAGGTGTTCATTCAGCTCAGCTCTGCACATGCTCAGTTCATCCTCTGAATCTTTCTGTTACAAGTTATATTTGAGCTAAACATGAATAAATAAAAAGTATCTTAATATAAACTAGTTATTTTGCTGCTCACACACTCACAAATACACACAGACAGACACACAGACAGACAGATACACACATACACGCACAGACACACACACATCCCTAAGACAGATCTCTATAGAGGAAACAGGAAGTCCCTATACACCACACACTATTTACATCTCCTTTGATCTTTAACCCATTATTTAGTCTGGGTTTACACACACACACACACACACACACACACACACACACACACACACTGGGTCAGTGGAGCAAACATCCTCACAGGCGTGGTCTCAGTTATAGATAAACGGCTGACTGAGCAGAAAGTTTAAACTCCATCATCAGTTAAAGGTCATCATCCATCTCTGAAGGTTTGGACTGAAAAATGAGAGTTTAAGGAAAAGTACACTCAAAGAAAAAAGTTCAGTAACTAGAATAAGTTCATATCTCCATCCTGCTCTCCCTCTTTCTACTCGTCTCTGAGTCTAACTCTAAAAGCTCTGATAATCTTCAGACTCAAACACAGTTAGCTCGTCTTTAATGTGTTAATGTGAAGAGAAGCTATCTGCAGCTTTACTCTGCACAGAGCTGCACTCACTCTCACACTGATGGAGCTGCACTCTCACACTGACGGAGCTGCACTCTCACACTGATGGAGCTGCACTCTCACACTGATGGAGCTGCACTCTCACACTGATGGAGCTGCACTCTCACACTGATGGAGCTGCACTCACTCTCACACTGATGGAGCTGCACTCTCACACTGACGGAGCTGCACTCACTCTCACGCTGACGGAGCTGCACTCACTCTCACACTGACGGAGCTGCACTCACTCTCACGCTGACGGAGCTGCACTCTCACACTGATGGAGCTGCACTCACTCTCACGCTGACGGAGCTGCACTCACTCTCACGCTGACGGAGCTGCACTCACTCTCACACTGACGGAGCTGCACTCACTCTCACACTGACGGAGCTGCACTCTCACACTGACGGAGCTGCACTCTCACACTGATGGAGCTGCACTCTCACGCTGACGGACTGATTTAACCCCTGGTTGTATTAATAATAATCATGTCGTAGTCATATTTACAGACTTTATTTACAGAGCTTTTATTTTGGAGGCCCACAGAGGTGGAAGTGTTTTCCTGATCACTGGAAAGTTTGAGCGTCACATCTCTTATAAATCATGCATCGCAGTTACCGCCAACTCTCAGCAGACGCTTGTTTCTTCACTCTAACTGTGCGTGGCGGTTAGCGCCCCCTGTCTGTGAGTTAGACTCTTTTTACAGTGAGGCTGATTCACTGAGAAAGATGGTTGAAATGACTTGATCAGTAATAAATCGTCTGAAAATGTTTTAATGAGTGAAGGTGAATCCTTCAGGTCGAACACCAGACTTATGTGTTATATGTTCCAGGTCCTCCACACTCTTCCAGTCCAAGATACAAGTTCAACTTCATCGCAGACGTGGTGGAAAAAATCGCACCTGCTGTGGTCCACATTGAACTCTTCCTCAGGTACACAGAGTGTGTGTGTGTGTGCGTGTGCGTGTGCGCGTGTGCACGTGTGTGCGCGTGTGTGCGTGTGCTGCCTGTGATCGTCCTTCCTCTCTTGATGTTTTCAGACACCCTCTCTTTGGGAGGACTATCCCTCTGTCCAGCGGTTCAGGCTTTGTGATGTCAGAGAACGGACTGATCGTGACCAATGCTCACGTCGTCTCCAGCACATCACCTGTGTCCGGTCAGCAGCACCTGAAGGTACACTTACCGTTAGTCCTTTACTTTTTTTATATTCAAATTAAATGTTGTATCATCCTCTAATCTTTGATCCATCTCTGAACTGAAGGTCCAGATGCACAACGGAGACATATACGAAGCCAAAATCAAAGACATCGACAAAAAGTCAGACATTGCTACAATCAAGGTCAACTCTCAGGTGAGTCCTCAGGTCTGTCCCGGTCACCTGAACATGTGAGTACATGTGCAGTCCTGCAGAGGACCGTAGAACATGTGAGTACAAGTGTAGTCCTGCAGAGGACCGTAGAACATGTGAGAACCTGTGTAGTCCTGTAGAGGACCGTAGAACATGTGAGAACCTGTGTAGTCCTGTAGAGGACGGTAGAACATGTGAGTAGATGTGAGAACCTGTAGAGGACCGTAGAACATGTGAGTACATGTGTAGTCTGCCTAAAGTTCTGTCTCAGGTTGGTCTCAGTAAATTACAAAGAGTATGCTTGAATGATGATCTGGTCCCACAGACGTTTTATTCTTCATGTTCTGCATAGTTTACCTGGTCCAGGGTGAAACTCTGGTATTGAACCCTGTCCAGGATGAAACTCTGGTCTTGAACCCTGTCCAGGGTGAAACTCTGGTCTTGAATCCTGTCCAGGGTGAAACTCTGGTATTGAACCCTGTCCAGGATGAAACTCTGGTCTTGAACCCTGTCCAGGATGAAACTCTGGTCTTGAACCCTGTCCAGGGTGAAACTCTGGTCTTGAACCCTGTCCAGTATCAAACTCTGGTCTTGAACCCTGTCCAGGATAAATCTCTGGTCTTGAACCCTGTCCAGTATCAAACTCTGGGGCTTTAGCACTGTTGAAAGTGAAAACATGGCGATGTGGACTCGGTCTTGGTGTGACGGGTCAGATAAGTTCTCGCTCGTCCATCCACAGGCAATGTAAAAGTAAACAAACAGAGAGGGAGAACTGTTTCATGGCATGCAGCTGCAAACCTGGAACAGATGTGCATGAGACCAACATCTGGTGAGAGAAACCAAACAGTACTGTACAGTGAAACCCCAGAACCAGGTCTTTGTTGTCCCAGTGAGCCGAGGCAGGCTCAGACTCACATCCTAATGTTTTTGTTGTGAATCATCTTTTAGTTTTTCCACACCTCGCTGCGTTCCTGTCACAACAGTTCGAGGCTCATGGAGGTCATTGACCTCATATTTATGGTTCTGCTGTTAAAGCGTCCATCTTTGAACCGCTCCCCGGGGGATGGCGTGCTCCTCTTCATGGTGTGTGTGCTTCTTGCCAACAGTGTGCATAGCTAACTTGCTGCTCGTCCATGTGTGTGAAACATGTTGGTCTGATGAGGGTTAACGTTCAGTACACAAATGTTGACAACATATTTGCACAATTTAGACAACGTGCAGGAACTGATGGTTCACTGATGTGCTCCCAGTGTGGGGGAGTCCAAACCACCCCGGGGGGAACACCAAATACTTCCTCATTGGTCCACAGCCAACCCCCTCTCAGGGTCCAGAGGATGATTACTCATGTGCTGCTCTGACGGCCTGTTGACTTACTGACTGATACTGGACCCGGTCTGTTAACCAGGCCTTACTGGTTAAGGTGTTCGGGTGATCCTCCTCCCAGTGTTCCTCCTCCAAATATTCTAGGTGTTCCTCCTCCAGGTGTTCCAGGTGTTCCTCCTCCATGTGTTCCAGGTGTTCCTTCTCCAGGTGTTCCAGGTGTTCCTCCTCCAGGTGTTCCTGTTTGTGTATCTGTGTAACACCTGTTTCTGCACTGAGGCCGTCAGTGACACTCCTCGTCTGTACTGGAGGCGGTGTTACAGAGTCGGTTTTATTTGATGAGTTCATCAGATGGAATATTCCGGCCTCTCGTGCATTTTCTTATATTTCTTCTAAAGTCACCCGAGAGGCCGACCTGGGGACTTTCTGTGGAAACAGGCTAGTGTTTTTGTAGAGATAAGGACGGCACAGGGCGGGTCCTTTAATAACATCTTAAAGTAATAATACGAGCTGGAGCTCAGAGTGACCGCAGGCTGACGTCTCCACATCACAGCTGGACCAAGACCAGGACCAGGACAGGGAGGAGAGAGACCAGATCCAGATCACTCCTCCTTAAAGAAAACGTGAACACAGCATTTTGAGCTCATTCCTGGTGTCAGCGTCACCCCATCAGTCCATCAACATGTGTTTCTGCTCAGCCCCTCCTAAACTCCCTCAGTCTGACTGTGTAGACTCTCTCTCTCTCGCTCGCTCTCTCTCTCTCTCTCTCTCTCTCTCTGTAGTTTTGGAAGCTGTTGCTGGATCCAAATATTTGGTTTGTTTGTTCTGCAGTGGTTGACATCACCATCATCCTGCTGGGTTCTTTGTGTTGAAGGAGGAGGTTTTGAATCCCTCTCTTTGCTCCACTCATACGCCTCTTTGTAGCACTTTGATGGCTTTAGTGTGTCACACACTGAGCTCATGGATGAAACCGTTTCTGCAGAAGTCACTGTTATTTAGAGCACTACGTCTGAACCTCTGGTTTACTTCACTTTGGGTGTGGGTCAGATACTCGGGCGTAGCAGCAGCTGCACAGAAATGAAACCATTGTTTTAACTGCTAATATTTCTTCACTTTGGCTTTAAATGCTCAAAGATGAGCAAGTCACTGATGCTGTAGTGTAAACAGGAAGTAGTCGAATAAAAGCCTCTAGAGGTGTCCTCCAGCAACACATGCAGAGTCAATTATGGTTGGCTGGTTTTGTCCACCAAAAAGGGTTGAAGAGAAGGTTTATCTCCAGCCTTAATGGTTTCTCAAACATCCTCCTCCAACGTTCTGTCCTCTTGTCCTCCTCAGAACAAGCTGCCTGTCCTGCTCCTGGGTCACAGTGCAGACCTGAGGCCGGGGGAGTTCGTGGTTGCCATCGGCAGCCCGTTCGCCCTGCAGAACACCGTCACCACAGGCATCGTCAGCACGGCTCAGAGGGACGGGAAGGAGCTGGGCCTCAGGGACTCGGATATGGACTACATCCAGACCGACGCCATCATCAATGTGAGAATGAAGCTTTATGTCGTCAAGTTGAAACAACCAGAGAAATAGGTTTTACTCAGTTTAAACTGTGAGGACATCAAATGAATGAGTGTTTGTATCTTTATGTGTTCTTTGCAGTACGGGAACTCAGGAGGACCTCTTGTCAATTTGGTAAGAACTTTTATTTCCCTGCGCTGTAGTTTCTGTGACTTCTGTAAACTATCTCTTTCTGCTGGTGTTGTTAACCCTTCTCCCTAACCCTGTCTGTGTTTGAGGATGGGGAGGTGATCGGCATCAACACCCTGAAGGTGGCAGCAGGGATCTCTTTTGCCATCCCCTCAGACAGGATCACCCGTTTCCTCAACGAATCAGTGGACAAACCCAACAAAGGTGAGTCTGACTGTAACATCACATCTGTAACATCACATCTGTGACTTCACATCTGTAACATCACATCTGTGACGAACCTTGAACTCTGTTTCAGATGTGAGGTCGGTAAAGAAGCGCTTCGTTGGAATCCGGATGCTGACCATCACACCAGCGTAAGTCTGAACTTGTGTTTGGTAGAAAATAGAGAATGATTAATCTGACGTCTGTGATTTTATAATAAGCTGTTTTAAGTATTGAACAAGCTCTTCAGAGTTTATTTAAACCATGTATCCTGTTTAAAGGCTATTTAAGGTGTATGAGGAGTCCCACAGGGATCTATGTTGGATTCTCTTCTTTTCACATTGTGTCTGCACCAAACATTAATTTATTTATGAAAGCCTTAATTAGACATGCATCCATACAAATAAAACTATCCAGTTCCCCTGAGATACAGAGTAACCCTTCATCACCAGAAAAAAACAGCTACAGTCTCTGGTAGTATCGACTAGCTTAGAAATAAGTTGACATTTTGAGAAAATATTGATGCCTAGGGCGTCTTTCCGCTTGCTCTCACATCTCAGACTTTTGGGAAAATTTCCAAAAGTTTTTATGTATTCTTTAAGAAAGCTATACAGCAATGAAGAAACATTCAGATCCAGATCAAAGAGGACAGGTGCTGAGGTGAGAGGCATTCACTGAAAACAAAGAAATGACTTTGTATTTTACAGGTTAATTGAGGAGCTCAAACAGCAGAACTCAGACTTTCCTAATGTGACCAGCGGGATCTACGTCCATGAAGTTGTTCCTTACTCACCTGCAGACAAGTAAGCTTCATTCATTCCTTCACAAACAGCCAAATACAGTTCTGTCACTGTCTTTTTAAATAAAGACTATTGTGTTCCCATATCAGACATTCTGTCTTTGTCCCCAGAGGTGGAATCAAAGACGGTGACATCATTGTGAAACTGAACGGCAAACCTATGATGACCACAGCCGACCTGCAGGGGGCGCTGCAGGAGGAGTCTGCCCTGCTGCTGGAGGTCAGGAGGGGCAACGATGATCTCCTATTTAACATAGAGCCTGATGTAATAATGCAGTAAAGATGGCGGTTCACCTGCAGGGCAAGGAGAACGTCCCAGACTGTTCCTAAACCACTAAACACTATTTAAACATGTCACAGAGTGGAAACACTACACTGGTGTGAAGTAGTGTTCGAACAGTGCACACAGCTCCAGACACCGTGCACCTGGCTGTTACCTGTATATGTCTCTGACCAGGGCAACGCTGGAACAATTCCTCACATGGACCTCACCTTGAATCCAAAGCCTGTCAGTGACTGTTTGACTTGAAATATATTTTTCTCCTGTAGACACGTTCACTAAACACGTTCATGATCTGAATATGACGCCTTTTTATTACACACGGCGATGATAAATTCCCTTTGAGGGACAGCTGTGACTCAGTGGTAGAGTTGGTCGTTTCTCAACCATCCAATATCGGGGATTCGATCCCCAGCTGATGCAGCCATCAGTGTGTGAATGTGTATAACTGTGGATGAGTTAATACTGATGGACTCTTTACACAGCAGCCTCTACCATCAGTGTGTGAATGTGTATGAGTGAATGAGTTAATACTGATGGACTCTTTACTAAGCAGCCTCTACCATCAGTGTCTGAATGTGTATGAATGGATGAATTAATACTGATGGACTCTTTACACAGCAGCCTCTACCATCAGTGTCTGAATGTGTACGAATGGATGAGTTAATACTGATGGACTCTTTACACAGCAGCCTCTACCAACAGTGTGTGAATGTGTATGAATGGATGAGTTAATACTGATGGACTCTTTACTAAGCAGCCTCTACCATCAGTGTGTGAATGTGTGTGAGTAGATGAGTTAATACTGATGGACTCTTTACTCAGCAGCCTCTACCATCAGTGTGTGAATGGATGAGTTAATACTGACTCACCGTGTGAGCGACGTCCAGCCTGTCAGACACGGACTGATGGATGGTCCTTCATGTCCACAGCTTGAGTCTGCTCTGTGGTTTTACATCATGATGTGGAGGGACATGTCCAGCATGTGTGAACTTGTTGTAGGTTCATATTTATATGAAGCTCTTGATATTTTTCTGTGTATTATTCACATGTCATGCTGTATTTGTTCATGATTGCTGATCTGTGGACACTGATTGGCTCTTGGACTCAGTGAACATTACAAACACAATGACTGAGTTTGTTTCTTCATGTCTGTTCTCTGTTACTGACTCTAAGGAGGATCTTTGTAACGTCCTGCTCATGCTCATCCTCCTGCTGTCTGTGGTTAATGCTCGATGTGACTCTTTAGTGTTACAAGATGTTTTTCTAGAACTCATCGTGAACCACATGTGTGCTGTAAGAGTGTTTTTCCTGCTGCTCTGCTTTCTAACTGTTGGAGCTTTGAAGTGAACATACTTGTTTACATGGAAGCACCTCTGCAGCATCCTGTGGACAAAACCTTTTACACCAAATAAACTTTGATTGATTGCAGCTGTTCTGGAATAAAAGGATTCACCGATGTGCCACATTTGCTCCCCTTTAAATGTAGGTCACAGGCAAAGGCTCATGGGAAACAGCAGAATAATACCTGAAAGTGTGGAAACTGGGCCAGCTCTCCTCATAAACAGTCCTGAGTGGAAACAAGTCTCCGAGCAGGAATGTGGAGGGAAACACACACACACACACACACACACACACACACACACACACACACACACACACACACACACACACACACACACACACACACACACACACACACACACACACACACACACACACACACACACACACACACACACACACACACACACACACACACACAGAGGAAACAGTTTGAGGTTCAGTGAGAAAGTGGCCGCAGACAGACGCTGACGCTTTCTTTCCTTCAGCTCTTCACAGGTCAACAGTTTATTTAAAAGCTTTCACTGTTTAGTCTGAAACAGAAATATTCTCTGCTTCCTGTGGTTCTCACACTGTTTATGAATCTACACCCAGGATCATGTTAGTGAAAAACCATCACAAGGACCCACGTGCAGAAAATAAAACTCACTTATTCAACAAACAGTCCAAAAAACAAGAAACAACTTTTTTTACAAGAAACAGCTCTCTGTAATTTTATAATTTGATCCTGCTCAGAATGACTCTGGACTCTCATTGGCTCATCTTCTCTTCAGGTTTGTTCTCTCACCTGTAGCCCGTTAGCTTTGTCCTGATGACAAAATGATTAATTGTTGTGTTTTTTTTCTTTTTGGGCGTTTGTGTTCACACTGATACACACACACACACGGACACGGACACACAGATTTATGACTGACCTATATTCTGCACAGACTCATGGAGGAAACAGGAACAAAGCCGGAGAGAGAGCAGGAACATTTTGAGAAATGGATTCAGTCTGTTAACTGTGTGTTAACAGACCCCTGCTCTGATATGAACAAACACACCTCTTTATTCTACATGAATTTAATAACCATTCACCCATCAGGCTCAGAAACAGCTCTGGAAACAAGAGAATTTAAAAAGACTCTTCTGGAAAGTCAGAAGCCTTCATTCGATAGGGTAAGATTCAAAGACAGATCCTAACCCAATGGGGATACAAGCGCAGGTTTGACAGTCCGGGTTTGATACACTAAAAGGAGAAGACAAAGGCAGGCAAAGTCAAACACCACAAAACCAGTGAGAACGCGAGGACGGAGCGACTGTAGTGAACACAACGAACTGACAACAAGAGGGAGGACACACAGAGACTTAACGCTCAGAGTGACACTTGGGGTAACGAGACGCAGGTGAGGACACTCAGGGGGTAATGGAACGGTAAATGGACTTGAGCTTATATAGCGCTTTTCTAGTCTTCTGACTACTTACAGTGCTTTTACACCACATGTCACACCCACCCTTTCACACACTGATGGTAGTGATCGCTATGTAGTATCATCCATCAGAAGTAACTAATCCCATTCACACACCACCACTGTAGCAGCGGGTGCAATTTAGGGTTAAGTGTCTTGCCCAAGGACACATCGGATATGTTGCTTAGCTGGGGATTGAACACTCGACCTTCTGGTTGAGAGGCGATGACTCTACCAACTGACGCCCTTGGGGTAAGGAGACGCAGGCGAGGACACTCAGGGGATAAGGAGACGCAGGCGAGGATACTCAGGGGATAAGGAGGTGAGGGTGGGGCTGAAACACAAGGCGGGAAAATATGGAAATCGAATATACCATCGATGGCCTTGTCATCCAATGAACCGGTGAACAGGTCAGAATGATATTATTAATAAGAAGGAGAGCAGCGATCTCTGCAGAGGACGTTCCAGACGTTCTGTTGAGTTTAAAGAAAAAAAGAGTAATAACAGATGTGAAAGACTCCTTGAAGAGCGTCTGTAATTACAGAGAGAAGATCGGGTTTGGGTCTAAAGAGTCCAATTGGACCAGTAAGAGAGCTCAGCCTCTCTGTGGTCACGTCAAACTGTATATATATATATATATGTGTGTGTGTGTGTGTGTGTGTGTGTGTGTGTGTGTGTGCGGACTCTGAGCCTATGAATGTCACGTAGCATGAAATGAATGGGTGCTCCTTCATGATGACAGGCTGCACGTTTATATTTCTGTTTAAAGAACAGCTGATTCTGCTCAAATGTCAAACTCAAACCTGAACATGAAGCCAACGCAGAAACCCTCAAGAGGTGCACACACACACGCACGCAGAATGATGCTCTCACTACCTGTGCAGGTGAGATAATGAGTCAGCACAGAGAGAGACCACAGACTGTAAATTTGATTGAAGTCTGAGTGAGGTCACCCGTCTGTTCCTGCAGGGGGCGCTGGAGTCCCATTGATGGCGGTCTCCATGCTGGAAATGTTGTCTCAGTCTAACTTTCAGTCGACCTAACAACAGGCTGAGAGCTGGAGCTGAGGTGGGTTTTAAACCTCCTGACAAACCGTTACACCGCTCCCACCTGTCAATCAGGTCAGCTACACGCCTTATTGTGAATAACTCTTATCCTTCATCAAATCAAAACTGATGAGTCATCAAAACATTCACCCCCCCCGTACAGTGTGTGTCGATCGAGACATGAGCTAATCAGACCTATTTGGTTTTTTGAACCAGGCTGTAAACATGTTAATCTCTGCTGTAAAAACAGGCTTTTTTGAATGGGTGTGTATGTGACTTCCTGTGCTTCTGCAGCCAGCCTCTAGTGGACACTCGAGGAACTGCAGGATTTTAAATTTTTTAACAGGTTGCTGCTTCAGACAAACTGCGAAAATGTTTTTTTGTTTTTTTTAACCCACAATCCTCTCGTCCCCTAAAGACAGGAAAACAAACCATCCTATAAAAACGCTCCTGAAGCTCCAGGTGAGCTCACACCTGGGTGTGAAACACAAAGAATCAACGACAATCATTTTAATTAGTAAAGTCATTTAATGTGAATTGATGATTGTTTCTGATAAAAGTCGAGTGCCTCCATGACACACACACTAAACGACACAGAGTCATTAAAGAGACGCCCGAGCTGAGAGCAGCCCGATGATGTCAGAGTGTGGAAACATCATCAGTCAGTGCGTTCTCATGACTTTAGAGCGCGCCTGCAGCTTTAAGGCACATATGTCTCTGTACATCAACAACAGATCATCATCAGTTAATCAGATATTACATCCCATAATGCATTTCAGTCAGCTGTCTGTTTGAGAGGGTCTGCTAAGCGACACCTCGAGGTCAGGGCTTGTAAAGGAGAGAGGCAGAGTTTAAGACGATGACACAAACAGCTGATGTGCTCTTCTTCGTGCTTGTCTTAAGGCCACGCTCTGGATGTTAGCGTTAGCAGCTACAAGTCTGTCTGTTCATACAGGTCACAATGAATGGATCTGATTGGCACAGATTTCTCCTTCTGGAGAGACAAACAAACAAACAAACAAACAAACAGCTGGAAGTATCTGCAGAGTCATTAGTGATTCTAAAGGGGAACAGGACGTCACAGACGGGGAACAGGACGTCACAGACGGGGGACAGGACGTCACAGACGGGGGACAGGACGTCACAGACGGGGGACCTGGTTCTGGATGGTTCTTTTCACAGTTTGGGACGCAGAGAGCCGACGACAGGTTTGTCTGAGCAGAACTCTTTCCACCACGACGGTCTCTCCAGGACCTGAGAGCCCTGCATCACTGTGGACCACAGGTTCTTGTACAGCTGAGACACACACACACACACACACACACACACACACACACACACACACACACACACACACACACACACACACACACACACACACACACACACACACACACACACACACACACACAGGCAGACACATGGGTGTTGATCTAAAGTTATTGAGAACATTCATGAACTGTCAAGCTGTCTGATTATTTTCTTGTTAAATCTTTTTATTAATGTTTAAAGTGTGTGTGTGTGTGTTTACCTGTCCGTCAGCGTTTCCTGCGGGTGAGTTCAGTATAAAATCAGGAGGAGCCAAAACATCGACCAACGCTACAGCATCATCCTTCAGCTACACAAACACAGATTTCAGATTAGACACAGGGCGAGCTCTGAGGGCGGCAGGAGCATAAATAAAGAGGGTAGGGTGAATTAAAGGGGGTTGGGGGGAGTCAGGGGGTCAGCTGGGTTAGGGGGGTCAGGGTCTTCCCCCAGTCGAAGTCTCCTGTCAGATATTAGAAACGATAAAGAATGTCAAAGTGAGCAATTACAGGATCTCTTTATGTTACAGTGTCTGTTGGTAATCAATGAGTGACAGGACGACTGGAGTCTCATTTATCTCCCAGTTATTAAAACGACGACCAACATCCCCAGGATCTTTGAAGGCTACAGACAGGTAGTCAGACAGGTACACAGACAGGTAGTCAGACAGGTAGACAGACAGGTAGGCAGACAGGTAGTCAGACAGGTACACAGACAGGTAGTCAGACAGGTAGACAGACAGGTAGACAGACAGGTAGTCAGACAGGTACACAGACAGGTAGTCAGACAGGTAGACAGACAGGTAGGCAGACAGGTAGTCAGACAGGTAGGCAGACAGGTAGGCAGACAGGTAGTCAGACAGGTAGGCAGACAGGTACACAGACAGGTAGTCAGACAGGTAGTCAGACAGGTAGGCAGACAGGTAGGCAGACAGGTAGTCAGACAGGTAGACAGACAGGTAGGCAGACAGGTACACAGACAGGTACACAGACAGGTAGTCAGACAGGTAGACAGACAGGTAGACAGACAGGTAGTCAGACAGGTACACAGACAGGTAGTCAGACAGGTAGACAGACAGGTACACAGACAGGTAGTCAGACAGGTAGTCAGACAGGTAGTCAGACAGGTACACAGACAGGTAGTCAGACAGGTACACAGACAGGTACACAGACAGGTAGTCAGACAGGTAGTCAGACAGGTAGTCAGACAGGTACACAGACAGGTAGTCAGACAGGTACACAGACAGGTACACAGACAGGTAGTCAGACAGGTACACAGACAGGTACACAGACAGGTAGTCAGACAGGTAGACAGACAGGTACACAGACAGGTAGAAAGACAGGTGTGTGTGTACCTGTGAGCAGAGAGTGAGGATGCTCATCTGGATCAGCTCTGCAGGTCTCCCTCCACTCAGGTAGTTACCTGCACAGAGTCAAACAGGTGTGTGTACAGGTTTGTGTATAGGTGTGTAGTACAGGTGTGTGGACAGGTGTTTAGTAAAGGATTGTGTACAGGTGTGTGTACAGGTGTGAAATACTGACCCTGGTACAGCGTTGCCGTGTGGTTGCTAAGGCTCCACAGTCCGTACAGAGCGCAGAGTTTCTTCAGAACAGGTCTTAGAGCAGCCGGAGTGTCAGGGTCAAAGGTCACATCATAAAACCTCTTCAGACAGTTCTGGTCAATGTAGGCGATCGCCAGAGAGCGGCAGAAATACACCTGCACACACACACACACACACACACACACACACACACACACACACACACACACACACACACAATGCGTGTTTATCAAACAACAATCCGCCGCTATAAAGCTTTAGCTCCTCCTACATTGACACGTCACACTGCACATGTGCAGACTGTCAGACAAACTCACTAAACGTTTGAGTCTCAGCAGAGATTTAAACATGATGACATCATAGACACACTCAAAAACAGGCTCAGTGACACACACGTTTCCCAGAACTACAGCACACACCCACCCATCAGTATGTAACACAAAGCAGATGACAGATCAGCCGTCAGGGAAACAAACATCATGTGTTTATGTTTCTAACCAGCTGATCTGATGTTACAAACATGACGCAGGACGTGTGTGTGATCTGATAACACTGTTCCAGTTTGTTTCTCATCTGAAGTCCAAAAACAGGATGAAGGATTATCATCACAAGAAGAACCTCAGCTCATGATCGTCTCTAATCCAAACACAGCTCCAAGTCCAACGGGATGACGGAGGATGACTCTGCAGTTTCACACTCAAACTAATCTGGAATAAAGAATAATCTTTGTTTTGGACACATGAACCGGGATCAGACGGCGCTGCACCTCAGACACAACTGCCCTCTGACCGTGTCCATGACCCCCCTCTGACCCTGTCCATGACCTCCCTCTGACCCTGTCCATGACCCCCCTCTGACCCTGTCCATGACCCCCCTCTGACCCTGTCCATGACCCCCCTCTGATCCTGTCCATGACCGCCCTCTGACCCTGTCCATGACCTCCCTCTGACCCTGTCCATGACCCCCCTCTGACCCTGTCCATGACCCCCCTCTGATCCTGTCCATGACCGCCCTCTGACCCTGTCCATGACCGCCCTCTGACCCTGTCCATGACCTCCCTCTGAACCTGTCCATGACCTCCCTCTGACCCTGTCCATGACCTCCCTCTGAACCTGTCCATGACCTCCCTCTGAACCTGTCCATGACCCCCCTCTGACCCTGTCCATGACCTCCCTCTGAACCTGTCCATGACCTCCCTCTGACCCTGTCCATGACCGCCCTCTGACCGTGTCCATGACCTCCCTCTGACCGTGTGTTCCCCGTGTTTTTTCAGATTCATATCTCTCACCTGGCTGTTGTTTCGAGCCTCAAAGTCTTCCAGTCCTGCGTCTCTCTGCTGCTGCAGCCTCCTCTGACTCTCCTCCAACAGGAAACACACCAACCACTGAAACGCAGACACACACACTGACACAGGACAACATGATACACAACAGGACAGAGGACAGAGGACACAGGACACAGGACACAGGACAACAGGACACAACACACAACACACAGGACACAGGACACAGGACAGGACACAAGGACAACAATCGGTGGTCAGCGGGTCACAAAGCTCTGACAAACAGAATCAGCTTTATTCACACACACAGACGGTGTCTCTTTTTTACAGATCTTAAACTTCCTGTGCAGAGGACCTTGAAAATAAAAGATGATGTCACCTGTTTGGTTTATAATAAAAAGCTGTAGACGCTGTTAAAGGAGCGAGCAGAGTTTTGAGAATAAAAGACTTCCTGTATAGAACAGACATTAACTCATCACTCTGACTGATTCATCCAGGTGAGCTGACGTGACGCTTACCTGCAGGCTCCATACACTCCTCCAGGGTCGTTGCTGTGAATTTATTCCCAAGGATGGTTTGGTAACCGTCCAGGAAGTCGACGGAGTGAAGAGGAGACTCGATCTTTACTCCGTCTGAGAGATGAGAGCAGAGCTTCATTTCGTGTGTGTGTGTGTGTGTGTGTGTGTGTGTGTGTGTGTGTGTGTGTGTGTGTGTGTGTGTGTGTGTGTGTGTGTGTGTGTGTGTGTGTGTGTGTGTGTGTGTGTGCAGACTCACCGTGTTGCTTGGCGTGCAGCAGGCTGAGCAGGTAGTTGCTGGTTTGTTGCAGCAACACGTTGTTGTCTCCTTCATACGTGCAGTTTGGATCGTTGTTGTCCCTCAGTTCACCCAGACGGTTCACTACGGAGAGAGAGAGAGGAATCAGGTAGGTGTGTGTGTGTGTGTGTGTGTGTGTGTGTGTGTGTGTGTGTGTGTGTGTGTGTGTGTGTGTGTGTGTGTGTGTGAGAGTGAGAGAGACTGACTGGCCAGGTATCCATGCCCCCCGCAAGCCTCTCTGCACTCCTGGATCCCGCGCTGAGCCATCCACGAGGCCAGAGGTTTACTGGAGCAGGAGATGGCGTGGATCTCTCTGCCCAGGTCCGCCTACACACACACACACAGATGAAGGTATTTCTGCAGCACCTGTGATGGTAGAAGTTGTTTTTGTCGAAAACAGACGTGTGTGTTGCTACATTTGGAGACAAAACGTTTGAAGTTGTAAACGTGTCGAGTTGTTTCGTCTCTCACATTCTTCACTGCAGAAACATCTCTCTCTCTGTATCATCATTAATATTTATTATTATTATTATAAACATGTCTCCTCACCTGTCTCTCTCTCTCTCTGTATCATCATTAATATTTATTATTATTATTATAAACAAGTACATTTTTGTTTAAATAAATAGTTTTCAGTTCAGTCCTGCATTTGGGTTCTCTTTGTTTTTTCACATTGGCTCTTGGCTCATGGTGCTCGCTCTGACTCACATGGCGCTCGCTCTGACCTGCATGGCGTTCGCTCTGACCTGCATGGCGCTCGCTCTGACCTGCATGGCGCTTGCTCTGACTCACATGGCGCTCGCTCTGACTTGCATGGCGCTCGCTCTCTGACTCACATGGCGCTCGCTCTGACCTGCATGGCGCTCGCTCTGACTCGCATGGCTCTCGCTCTCTGACTCGCATGGCGCTCGCTCTCTGACTCGCATGGCGCTCGCTCTGACTCGCATGGCGTTCACTCTGACCCGCATGGCGCTCGCTCTGACCCGCATGGCGCTCGCTCTGACTTGCATAGCGCTCGCTCTCTGACTCACATGGCGCTTGCTCTCTGACTCACATAGCGCTCGCTCTCTGACTCACATGCTGCTTGCTCTCTGACTCACATGGCGCTCGCTCTGACTCACATGGCGCTCGCTCTGACTCACATGGCACTCGCTCTGACCTGCATGGCGCTCGCTCTCTGACTCACCTAGCGCTCGCTCTGACTCGCATGGCGCTCACTCTGACTCACCTGGCGCCCGCTCTGACTCACCTGGCGCTCGCTCTGACTCACCTGGTGGTCGCTCTTGTTGCCCATCACCTGTCCCATCTGAAACTCCACGTAGTTCATGAAGATGGTTTTGGTGAAATGTTCCAGAGCGTACGCTGCGGCCAGGTAGGGGATCAGACGCCATTGCTGTGAAGAATATTTGATGTTAGGAGTCAAACGGAGACGTGACCATGAGGAACATAAAGGGGGCGGTATCTTCAGAGACCTGCAGCTGGTATTCTAGGACGGGGATCTCCTCGGCGTCAAGGGGGCCAAACTGCCTCCTGGTGGCCGAGTACCTGACCGCCACGGTCAGAGCCAGCTTCAGGTTGGTCAGAGCCATCCTGCTGATGGACATCCGGCCCGACGACAGCGCCCCCAGAGACGCCCCGAAACGCTTCTTAGAGTCCTGGAAGACAGACAGACGAGAGGACGTGAGACAGGCAGACAGGAAGACAGACAGACAGACAGGCAGACAGAAAGACAGACAGACAGACAGACAGACAGACGGACAGACGGACAGGCAGACATCTTACTGACTTTAAACGGGGTGACGTAGCGTCCGTCAGGCGTCACGTCTCCCGTCTTATTCAGCAGATTCTCTCGAGGGATCCTCACGTTGTGAAACAGAGCAAACCTGAAGAGAGACCACGCCAAAGTGTTTGTAAGGACTGCAGCTCCCCCTAGTGGGCAAAACTTCAAAGTGCATCAACCCCTGTGCATTGATCTTTGTCTGATAAAAACTCAACGTACCCGTTATCGAGGCCGTTCTGACCCAGCTTCTTCCCCATGTCTCCCACCAGGACGCCGGGCAGAGCGAGCAGCGTGTGAGGGTCCCTCACCTGGAGGACAACACGGACATTCAGGTGGGACTAAATGAACTTCATCTAGGTTACTCTGAAGGTGTTCTGTGCTCCTCAGCCTCTATTAACACCTGTTGGTTACCACGACAACACACACACGTTCTCCACGCTCCATAATGAGCGTAACGTGCAGCTAACCTCCTGCACACGGTCGGATCTGAACTGTTTGTTGTCAAACGTGATTCTGCACATTTTAAACCATGTCTCCTCGTCTGCTCGCCATCTCTCACCGGGACGATGAAGGAGTGCAGGCCGTGGCACACCTGGTCAGGTGTGTAGAGCTGAGCGAACACCACGGCGTGAGTGGCGTTCTTCCCCAGATTCCCCACCCAGAACTTCGCCGCCTCGAAGTCCGGAGAGTTGATGACAAACTCCTGAAGGGGAGGAGACGGAGTTTGTGATGATGAAAAAAGTGTGTGTGTGTGTGTGTGTGTGTGTGTGTGTGTGTGTGTGTGTGTGTGTGTGTGTGTGTGTGTGTGTGTGTGTGTGTGTGTGTGTGTGTGTGTGTGTGTGTGTGTGTGTGTGTGTGTGTGTGTGTGCGTCTGTGTCTCTTTGTGTCTGTGTGTGCTTGGGTGTGTGTGTCTCTGTGTGTCTGTGTGTGCTGCCTGTGATCGTCCTTCCTCTCTTGATGTTTTCAGACACCCTCTCTTTGGGAGGACTATCCCTCTGTCCAGCGGTTCAGGCTTTGTGATGTCAGAGAACGGACTGATCGCGACCAATGCTCACGTCGTCTCCAGCACATCACCTGTGTCCGGTCAGCTGTGTGTGTATGCATGTGTCTGTGCGTGTGTGTTATGTTGTTTACCTGTGTCTTGGGGTCATAGGTCGCTGTCGTCCTCATGGCTCTGGTGTTGCTGCCGTGACTCAGCTCAGTGAGAGCAAAGCATCCAAAAATCTACACACACAAACAAACACACAAACACACACACACTATTACCTTCATTTCAGGCAGTGTTAATCTTCACACAATTTTCTAATTTAGTCAGAGTCTCCTGAGGAAAATGTCCTTTATATTTAGTAAATTAGTCACTGACTAAAATTGTCATTTTAATAATAATGATTTTAGTTGATGAAAATAGAAGATATTTTAGTCAACAAAATCAGACGCCAGCTTTTATTTTTATTATCAGAAGCTCCAGGGGGCGGGGCTTCACAGACCTGCAGGCTCCAGGCTCCAGGCTGCACATTGTTGCACTCAACACACAAGCACACATTTGATGAAGTCTGCAAGTATGCCTGGTTTACAATGATTTTAGAACAGCTGGGGGGGTACGTGATAATCATCACTTGTAATGTAATTTTCATTTCGTCACATTTTCGTCAATTAGATTAAGTAATATTATTTATCAAATCGTCAAATAGCGGAGTTTCGTCTCGTCATAGTTGACTAATTTATAAAGACCTTCGTCAACACATTTTTTCTTCATTTATTTCGTCGACGAGATTAACACTGATTTCAGGGGCATATCAGTTATAAATAATATAAATAAAATGCACATGGTCTGCAAACAGTGAATTGACATGATATTTTTTAAGTAGACCCCTGGGGCAAAATACATGTAGAGACCAGGATGGGGCCCGAGACAGAGCCTTGTGGGACGCCACATGTAAGTACAGCCACCTCAGAGGAATAGTCTCTCTATTCTGTCAGACACCATCATTGAAACGTGACCACAGGATCATGTGATGGACAGAGTCATAGGCAGCAGTTCAATTGAAACACCAGAGTCAACATATTAGACACGTTAAATGGGTTTATGAAGTGGGTCCATGCAGGAGCGTCTGGAGTTAGAGGACATGTCAGCAGCTGAGAACCATTAGTTTGTATCTGCAGGCTGCAGGTGAGTTCAAGTCTTACCTTCATGGCTTTGATGTTTTTAACAAATTCACTGTGCCTTGCTGAGCCAGAGCTCGCCACAGTCGCTCCAAACATCTGAAACACACACCACGAGACACGACAGGAAGTGAGAATCTTTACACAGGAAGTAAAAGAATAGCGAAGTCTGTCAGCGTGTTCTCTTCGATGCCTCCAGTGGTGATAAACTGTAACTGCAGCTGTGCTGTACTTTTATTGATGGTTGACATCAACTTTTCACTGTCTCACACACACACACACACACACACACACACACACACACACACACACACACACACTCACTCACCCCTCTGTTGAGGAAGTATTTAGTATTACAGGACCAGTCGTACATGCCCAGACTGTTACTGAGGACGGAGGCCTTCCAGGGATTAGCCATAACTTCTTCATCTGGCAGGAAGTCATAGGAGAACAGCTTCTTCACCCTGAGAAGGATTAATGACAGGTGATACAGGAAGTAAAGATCAGAGAATAATGTCAGGTGATACAGGAAGTAAAGATCAGAGAATAATGACAGGTGATACAGGAAGTAATCTCTGTGCTGTTGTTACCTGAGGAAGGTGAGCTCTCTCATCTTCTCCAGAGGAATGTCCTCACCAGGCCGCCGGGCGAACAGAGGGTCGTTCTCCAGAGTCTGGAACACACGTTTCTGTAGAGCAGACAACAACACAAAATGAGGAAAACATACATGAAGAGAACATGAGGAGAACATGTAGAGAACATGAGGAGAACATGTAGAGAACATGAGGAGAACATACATGTGGAGAACATGTAGAAAACATGAGGAGAACATGAAGAGAACATGAGGAGAACATGAGGAGAACATGAGGAGAACATGTAGAGAACATGAGGAAAACACAAGGAGAACATGTGGAGAACATGTGGAGAACATGTAGAGAACATGAGGAGAACATGTGGAGAACATGTAGAGAACATGAGGAAAACATACTTGTGGAGAACATGTAGAGAAAATGAGGAGAACATACATGTGTGGCGCATGTAGAGAACATGTAGAGAACATGTGGAGAACATGAGGAGAACATACATGTGTGGAACATGCAGAGAATGTGTGGAGACAACAGACAGGCAGAAGATGACAGAGATAAGAATTAAACAGAACCAGGGTTCTGTGCGTTTTGTTCTGGTTCTCTTACCTTGTAAGCGATGATCTCCTCTCCTTCGATGAACAGCAGCATCTCCTTCCAATTAAAAGAAGCTTTCTTCCTGTAGACGTCCAGTGGGCCGCTGGGGAGGTCAGGAACCAAAGAGTCCATCTCTTCTGTTCTCACTGACGAACAAGAACACAAACAATCAATACAGGAATGTTCTAATGAGACTGAAAGGTTCTCAGGAAAGACTAAAAGGTTCTCAGAGAGACTGAAAGGTTCCCAGATGATACTGTAAGGTTCTCAGGGGACTAAAAGGTTCTCAGTAGATATTGGAAGGTTCTCAGGGGAGAGAAAAAGGTTCTCAGTAGATATTGAAAGGTTCTCAGGAGAGAGAAAATGGTTCCCAGGTGATATTGTAAGGTTTTCAGGAGAGACTAACGGGTTCTCAGTAGAGACTAAAAGGTTCTCAGTGGAGACTGAAAGGTTCTCAGGAGAGAGAAAAAGGTTCTCAGTAGATATTGAAAGGTTCTCAGGAGAGAGAAAATGGTTCCCAGGTGATATTGTAAGGTTCTCAGGAGAGACTGAAAGGTTCTCAGGAGAGAGAAAAGGGTTCCCAGGTGATACTGTAAGGTTCTCAGGAGAGACTGAAAGGTTCATAGGAGTGACTAAAAAGGTTCTCAGGAGAGACTAAAAGGTTCTCAGGAGAGACTGAAAGGTTCATAGGAGTGACTAAAAAGGTTCTCAGGAGTGACTAAAAGGTTCTCAGGAGAGACTGAAAGGTTCATAGGAGTGACTAAAAAGGTTCTCAGGGGAGACTAAAAGGTTCTCACTAGAGATTAAACTGACACTGTGGAGATCAATGTAGCTGCGATCCTGTGAAACAGGACAGTCGAGGTGTTTCACGCTCAGAGCTCCTGATCTTTTCAAACATCAGCTTCAACAATCAAGCATTAACCTTTACGAGGATCAAACTCAAGAACTCTCCATCCTGAGAGAGAATCTTTAAAGTATTTACGGACACAAACACCGCTCTTACCTGGCTGAAGGTCAGCGTGTTCTGTAATCTACCTGTGTTCAATCTGAAGACTTGTTTTCTGCAGTCAGGTGCTGATATTTTCCACCTTCACCTTCAATATAACGCTTATCAGTCTCCACGCCAATGTGCAGCAGCACGTGTTTATGGATTATTTTATCTACACTGAACCAGGTAACCATGGTTACCTCAGGTGTTATCAAATAGGACAGAGTTCAATGTGTTTGTGCAGGGTCACTTCAGTTTAGACACACATCAGACTGTGTGTAACACGGGGGGGAGAGACACTCTGCTCCTCACTGGTTAGGGACCCTGCAGGGAAAATGAAAGTTCCATCAGTGAAACCTTCCCTCCTCTTAAGCTCCGCCCTCTTGTCCAAGTGTGGTCGCTTCTGCTTCCAAAATAAACACTGTGCCACCCCAATGCCAAACCAAAGCCTTCAAACCGACAAACATCTGAATGACCCCCAAGTCTCAAATTCACCATTCAGAAACAAAGGTGGCGCTCTGCGGCGACTCCACTGCACTAAACAACCTCTTAACCGATAGTTATGAAGACCAACAAGCGCTGCCTTCAAGTGCTCCTCAAAAACATTGTACGTCCCAGTTGTGTAGTTGTAATAACATCAAACACGCATTCAAGTTCAAAAGCAACAAACATGGACCCTAGAAGAAGAAAGGTTGTTTTCATGGCTGATGTTTATTTACTAAAGGTTAGAACACTGAGTGAAGAACACTGAGTGAAGAACACTGAGTGAAGAACACTGAGTGAAGAACATAGAGTGATGAACATAGAGTGAAGAACATAGAGTGAAGAACACTGAGTGAAGAACACTGAGTGATGAACATAGAGTGAAGAACACTGAGTGAAGAACACTGAGTGATGAACACAGAGTGAAGAACACTGAGTGAAGAACACTGAGTGATGAACATAGAGTGAAGAACACTGAGTGAAGAACACTGAGTGATGAACACTGAGTGATGAACATAGAGTGAAGAACACTGAGTGAAGAACACTGAGTGAAGAACACTGAGTGATGAACATAGAGTGATGAACATAGAGTGAAGAACACTGAGTGAAGAACACTGAGTGATGAACATAGAGTGAAGAACACTGAGTGATGAACATAGAGTGAAGAACACTGAGTGATGAACACTGAGTGATGAACATAGAGTGAAGAACACTGAGTGAAGAACACTGAGTGAAGAACACTGAGTGATGAACACTGAGTGATGAACATAGAGTGAAGAACACTGAGTGAAGAACACTGAGTGATGAACATAGAGTGAAGAACACTGAGTGATGAACATAGAGTGAAGAACACTGAGTGAAGAACACTGAGTGAAGAACACTGAGTGAAGAACACTGAGTGATGAACATAGAGTGAAGAACATAGAGTGATGAACATAGAGTGAAGAACATAGAGTGATGAACACTGAGTGAAGAACACTGAGTGAAGAACATAGAGTGATGAACATAGAGTGATGAACACTGAGTGAAGAACATAGAGTGATGAACATAGAGTGATGAACACTGAGTGATGAACATAGAGTGATGAACATAGAGTGATGAACACTGAGTGATGAACATAGAGTGATGAACATAGAGTGAAGAACACTGAGTGAAGAACATAGAGTGATGAACATAGAGTGAAGAACATAGAGTGATGAACATTGGGTGCGTTCGAATTGTCCCTCCTATCTCCTTTCACTATCCACTTTACCTTAACCCCGGAAGCATTTAAGTGGCGGCCACGATAAGAGCCGTTCGAATTCTCTAAAAGTTAAGGAAAGGTGGGTCAATGCTTCCTTTATAGCCTCCTTTAGCATAGGATACACTGGACCATCCTTTACCAAAGGAGATGAGATATGGCGTCCAACAATTCCTTGTGGCCGCAACATTTAAAGCGACTCGCGCATCCGACCGTTAACGAACATTAACGATGACAGAAAAGGGAGATCATAAGTTACCATTGCAATACTATGCCTTGAACAACTTTCAACAATTTTTAACCCGTAGGCGAACTATGAACGTTATGCTGATGTTATAAAACGATCAAAGTGAGTTTAACTTTTATTGCAGCCTATGCTCAGTTTGCATTCGTTATTTATCCACTTTGAGTGTTTTGGCAGCCGTAAGCAATATCATAAAGAACGTTAAACTTTCCTTCAGTCAGATGCTGAAACCCTTGCCTTGATTAAGGTTCTTGAGATATTATTCAAAGCCATATAATCAGATTATAATCACCATAAAAAACATCACCCTGTCTTTCAGGTGAAAAGGGATCAGAGACATTTTGAGCCAGATGATGTTTTATTCAACATATTTCATTCAATTCAGAATGTTTTGTGCATTTCTTCAGTTGTACATTCTTGTCTTGCATAAATGTAACAAATAATTTCATATTTATGTTGATGTTGATTTCTGAGTGGACAGGAAGGTGATGGTTTCACTTTTGTTACTTGTAGCCTGGTATTCTATATTGTTTTTATTTCAATCCTAACATTGTGGTAATTAAGATTATTTCACCGGTACGAAGGCACAGGGGAAAGTTTTTTAGATGCGTTTTTTGTGTAGTCCATTTTCTGAACATTGTAGTTTCAACACGGCAGACCCACGTCATTAACCTCCGCCGGCCCTTCGCATTTAATGACGTCGCCCAGTGGTAAATGCGGTCGGATTGTCAGAGCAACGAGATCGCCTTTCCCTAAGTCCTTTATGAATTCTCCTAACATCTTTCCTTGACTTCATGACGTTTTCCCCGGGGTTAAGGTAAAGTGGATAGTGAAAGGAGATAGGAGGGACAATTTGAACGCACCCCTAGAGTGACAGACAGACTCTAGTGGACAATGGACGAACTGCAGCTGTAAAGTTGGACATTTTAACATGGGGTTCTATGAGGACTGACTCACTGCAGGAGACAGACTCTAGTGGACACTGGAGGAACTGTAGATTTTGGCACTTGGTTAAAAAGTAAACAGAGTTACACTGCTCACATGAAGCTCTTGTAATTTAACTTTAATAAAATAATGGATTTCTATTTCACATTTTAAACTGTTTGTATATCTGAGGTTTCCTCCGTGGTATATGACGTATTGACTGTGATTCTTTGATCCCTCTGCACGTGGAGGAAGAACTTAAACTTTAATATTGAATCATTAAATGATTGTCACGTTCCCTCCTGAACAGGACTAACACAGTTCTAACCCTCAGATGTTTCTCATTAAGAACAACAACGGCATCTCACCTGACAGGTAAGTATCGTCTCTCTTTCTCTCTTTCTCTCTCTCTCTCTCTCTCTCTCTCAGGTGTCCTGCAGTGGGCTTTACGTGGACCTGTGGACCTCTGTTCAGTCCTTCAAAAGGTTTTTTTTGTTTCCGGGATCTGAAACAACAACAACAATTCTTCCTGTCCGTACCCTTCAGAATAAAAGCATCATCGCCCATAAAATCTAATTACAGTAGTGGTAGTAAAATAAAATAACATATAATGAATATCTATATTATTGTTTACAGTAGAAATCAATAATATGTGCAGATATATAGCAGAAATTCAACTTTTAAAAACATTGTTTGCTTCACTGTTGGTTTTATTCTGAAGGTCTGGGTGAAGATTGGGAAGCTTCCGGTCTGAGTCAACTTGATAAAAGTTAATTTTTTCATGGAAATAAACTTCTTAACAAACATCATGACATCAAAATAAAAACACGAGAACTTTTATTTAAAAACGAATAAATAATAACTCATATTTAAACAGTTTGATTAAAAACACTGAGAGGATTAATCACGATGAAGAAGACGAAAAAGAAGTGTGATGATGGATAGTTGAGAGTTAAACGTTTCAAACACGCTCAGCTTGTTCATGATCCCTTCTTCTGACCCGTCTTCTGTGCTTCTGTCGTGATGAACCTCAACAGTTCAACGAATGACTGATTAAAGGAGAGAGAGGAGCAATCAGAGACCGGTTCAGATTGAAGTGACAGCGCTGCCTCTGATTACTGAAACACAGTTAGTGTCTGCAGAGCCTTCAGGTGTCTGAGGTGTCTGAGGTGTCAAGGTGAAGATGGTGAAAAACTTATCCACCAGTTTAAAAACAAAACAATCTGAGTTGGTTTAAAAGTTAACAAACGGAAGGATTGAATCTCACAGTCTGCATGGTACAGATGTGTTTACGTAAGAGCTGACAGAGCACCTTCCTGTCAGTGTCTCTGATTGAACGACAGCTCTCTGCCGCCCTCTGCTGGTCACCACTGCTCCTGTCAAGGATTTCTGTGTGACGTTTGTTAAAAACATTCATTCAGTTAGTGAAGACAACAATCCAAAGCTTTTCTTACATCTTTATTATTTCATGTACACACAGTAAATTCAGACTTTAAATATGAACGAATGATCAACTGGAATATTTCATCCTGCTTTCTAATCCCGTCTCTGAGAGGCGTCACTTACCCCTGATGCTGTTAACCTAACAGGTGAGAACAGGTGAGTCTCTGGTCCTGGGACTGACAGGTGTTCAGGTGTGTCAGCAGGAAATCACATCACTCACATACACAGATTTAACCACAACAACGCTGCAGCAACAATCAGTGAAGGAACAACATCATGATGAACAGTTACACCTGGACGTCTACCTGACAGATCAAACCCATGATGACTCAGTCCTGCAGGGGGCAGCAGCAGGCTCCAATCAGTGACACATACTCACCATGCAGGCTGAAAAATAAGAGTTATAATCATCAGAGTTCAGTCATGTGGCTCCTCATGATAGAGATGACCTAACACCTTTGACTTAAGGTCGTCAATATGTCTTATACTCTGATAGTCTCTGAAACCACGTGTTTTAAAATGAGATCATCTCTGTTTTTAATAAGCGATCGAATCAAATCAGCTCTTTATTTCTAACCCTACAGCAAGAGAAAGAACGGAGCAAAGACGGTCCGTTCAGACTCAGGTCAGTGACGGGTCTGACGTCCTGTTGGCGTGGAAACATTAGAGTGTCAGGGTCGTTTGTTTTTGGACCCTTCAATGTAAAGATCACTAAATTATAAAGGAGCACAGAAACACCTTAAAGAGTTTTAAACCCCTTCAGATAAATATCGCTGCAGGACAGAGGCCTCCTGATTTTTCAGTCTTTAAAGGTCCAATCTTCATTTGTGCTTTCAGTCGTACAAGTATTTGATTTTAAAGCTAATTACTAGCATCAGAGGCTAATGTGAAACCAGCTCATCCGGTGGGTTGGTAGGTTTGTTTAAATAATCAGCTGACTTCGGCTGAAGACCTGGTCAGGGTCTGGCTCTGACTTTGTTGAAGCCTTACATGATAGTTTGGGTGTCTAAGGAGCCGTCTTTGGAGATTTTCTGGCCCATCCAGCCGGTAGGAGACCAATAGGAAGACCCAGGCCTCTAAAGAGGGATTATGTAAACCGTCTGTTCTTGGTTTGTCTCTCCAAGAGGAGGAAGGAGAGAGAGACGTCTGTCTACGCTGCTTCACCTGTTTCCACCACAAAGTTAGTTATCACCTCAGATCTAAGAAATCTGCTCACAAGTTCAAGTCAATCAAGACCGAGCGACCTACAGACTCAGGGACATGCAGACCGAGGGAACTGCAGACTCAGGGACATGCAGACCGTGGGACCTGCAGACTCAGGGACCTGCAGACCGAGGGACCTGTGGACTCAGGCACCTGCAGACTGAGCGACCTGCAGACTCAGGGACCTGCAGACCGAGGGACCTGCAGACCAAGCGACCTGCAGACTCTTCTAAATACTGCAGCGCTGTTTCCGCCAACTCTCAGCAGACACTCATTTCTTCACTCTAACTGGCTGTTAGCGCCCCCTGTTGGTGAGTTAGACTCTTTTTACAATGAGGCCGATCTACAGAGATAGACACGATTGTTACTCAATGACTGAATAATGGATCATTGAAATACAAACAACAGCGACGCTCAGAGACGCAGTTTGCTCTGCAGCGCAGTTAGAGGAACATTTAACCCTTTAGAGTGTTTTGCGACTTTATGATTCATTTTCAGGTTCAAAAGCTGCTCAATGAATCAGGTGGATAAAAGTATCAGAACACACCTCAATGATCTCACAGCCAGGTCAGCTGTCACCCTGTCTTTATGCTAAGCTAGGCTTAGCATTTACATACCCTCAAGGTTTTCCTTTAAAGGAGTAGGTCGACCTTTGGTAAAGTAAAGCTGTGAACCCGCTCCCTGCGACCATGTTTGACCTGTGACATCTTAATCATAAATGTGTATTTAGCTAAAGTTAGCCTAGCTTAGCATAAAGACTGGAATAAGGGGAGCAAGCAGGTGGACTGACTCCATCATAATTTTGTCCCTTTTTTCCCTCTGTGTCTGAAGTATACTTTAACTTAAACATTTTTTATTCCTGGTGATTTAAAGAGACAGTCTGTTATTTTAATGACTGATAGAAACATAAAATACTGATGCTTTAAAAACTATTTCATGAAACAGGTGTGTAGGAGAGAGATGATAACTTCAAACACTGCAGACAAACTCCTGCACACCTTGTAGATCACATAAAAACATGGGCAATGTTAAGGTACACTGTAAATGTTTCCTGTGTGTTTGTGCGATTTAGACAAGAGTGTCGAATATTTTAGAAAATTAAAAACAGAACTGATCCAACATTGGGTGCCTATGACTTCTGTTTGTTTGATGCCATGGTATCCACCGAGAGATATTGATATCAGCTGATTTGAACCAGTTTCACGCTAAAGGTTAAGATTCTGTTGTCATGACTACTCTGCTGTAAAAACATCTTGAGACACAGACATCACCACGACATGAATGAAACGTAAAGTGTCAAAAAGAAAACTTAACATTTCTATAAACGCTTGAAAATAATGTGAAAGAAAACACAGACTCGTCACTTGTCTTTACTTAAAATACAACAAATGAGGAAAGTTTGTTCATGGTCCCCCTAGTGGAGGTCCAAGGCATTACCAATCAAGCCATGATAAAGCAATCACTACAAATGAAGCACATAGAAGGATTTCATGTACAGATAGAGGTTTGCATATTAAAATAAAGTTCTCTTTGAAGCGGACACACTTCTATCATCACACTACTCCAGCAGTGCATCTGATGTATAGTTTACAGGTTACAACATTAGTCTCTAAAGTCTCTACAGCTGGAGGTTAATGGAACCAAAAGGACAATATTTCCCTCCGAAATGTTAGAAGGTCTCACACAATGGAATGAATTCACAGAAAGTCAACTATTATCTAAATGTCACTTTTTCACTCTTAGCTTAACCAACTCAAACCTGCATTAGTCCTTCAAACAGCTGATTTTACCTGTTACTGTGTTCATGGTCTGAATGTGAATCTCATGTGAGAACCAAAGATCTTCTCTGTATTCTGCTGGGCCATCTGCTCCACAGACGCTACAGATGCTTCACGAGCTGCTCTACAGACGCTAGCTGCTCTACAGACGCTAGCTGCTCTACAGACGCTAGCTGCTCTACAGGTGCTTCATGAGCTGCTCTACAGATGCTAGCTGCTCTACAGACGCTTCATGAGCTGATCTACAGACGCTAGCTGCTCTACAGATGCTTCATAAGCTGCTCTACAGATGCTCCATGAGCTGCTCTACAGACGCTAGCTGCTCTACCGACGCATCATGAGCTGCTCTACAGATGCTAGCTGCTCTACAGACGCTTCATGAGCTGCTCCACAGACGCTAGCTGCTCTACAGATGCTCCACGAGCCGCTCTACAGACTCTAGCCGCTCTACAGATGCTTCTGGAGCTGCTCTACAGATGCTAGCGGCTCTACAGATGCTTCTGGAGCTGCTCTACAGATGCTTCTGGAGCTGCTCTACAGATGCTCCATGAGCTGCTCTACAGACGCTAGCTGCTCTACAGATGCTCCATGAGCTGCTCTACAGATGCTAGCTGCTCTACAGACGCTTCATGAGCTGCTCTACACATGCTAGCTGCTCTACAGACACTTCAGGAGCCGCTCTACAGACGCGAGCCGCTCTACAGATGCTTCATGAGCTGCTCTACAGACGCTAGCTGCTCTACAGACGCTTCATGAGCTGCTCTACAGATGCTAGCTGCTCTACAGATGATTCATGAGCTGCTCTACAGACGCTCCGTGGGTTACTTGTTTGTTGACATCAACAATATTTAGAGGCTACTCTGCAGTAAGGTTGTCAAAATGTCTGATGATGTGATGCCTTTTTGATACCACATGTTTTAAAACGATACAATTGGTGAGTGTAATGATTGATGTACTTAAAAAAATGACATCTATGCCATAAGATAGAAGCAAAGGAGAGGAACGTATCCATTCGAAATAACAACTACACCAAATGTTTCCATTAACTCATGGTTAAGTAGTAGTTAGTTCCTCTAATTTGATCCCCATCTATTCCTTAGTCACTCCAACTTGTTTCCATTAACTAATGGTTAGTTGCCAATGTTGAGTTGTAATTTAAACACTGTGCTGGAGTTTACCTGCAAACAGGAAATGATCCAATGTTTGGTGTCTATGACAACAGTTTTAGTTACTGTGGTATCAAACAGGTATGAATATGGTTTGATTTGATCGATTATCAAAGTTTTTAAATCTGGTGTTTTGTGACAACCCTACTTCACGGCAGATGGGAGTGTTCCTATTATTGCCAAAGACAACTAAAGTGCTTGCGGCTTTAACCACTAACTGAATGGCTTTTAAAAACATCGTCCATTGAACAATGAACATGACATGAGCTGTGGCGTCTGCAGCACAATGTGGGGTTAGCATTTTATCACCAGTATACCAAGTATACAGTCATCACATGTTTAAACAAAGTGCTTGAAGTTACCATAAGAACTCAGGTCAGTATCAAAGTCCAGCACAGAACACTTATTGGTGCTGTTGGGCTCAAAAGAAAAGAATACAATGATGAGTTTTCTCTGTAGGCAGTGACTCAAAGAATAACTCTGAAATGTTTGTTCAATGAATCTGAAGCTAATTAACTAGCAGAATGGAGCAGTACTGATATTTGGCACTTCTTTAAGCTTCTCACTCGCACACAATGCATCCAGTGAAGACAGAATAAAATGCATATAATCCAGAGAATGACTGAACATACCGTCATGTCAGCAGCTCTCTGCAAAGACATCACAGCATTTATGGCTAAAGACATATTTTCCCTGATTAATGGAGTCTGGGGCATTTCTGGGCTAACTGTTAGCATCTTTACATCCAACCTGATTCTGCTCATCATAGCACTAGACCATGTGATGTACCTGCTGGTGATGTTATCTGTAGGGTATCATAAACCCTGCATCAATAGAGAATGGTCTCCACCTTGATTCAGTGTAACTAAAAGCCTTGTGAATGGTGAATGCATCATTTATCAATGCTTTAAAAATCAGCAGTAATCCATGGAGAACTCTGTAGGCTCTGAGAGACTCATCACTTATATATTTAATGTCTTAATTAACCATTTACCTGTTCAACACCTCTACAGTCCAGGTGAATTAAATCTGAGGTTTTTATCATCTAAGGATCCCCGTTCTCTCCTGAGACCTCGTGAGGTTCCTGAACCTCGGAAAAGGATTCTATTATTCATTATTTTAACTCAAGCACACGTTTCGTTTCAAAGACTTGATTTGTTACTCTGCAACTGAGCAGAGAAACTTCTAAAGCTCGAGTTAAACTTTTACTAAAATTGTAACATCTCTGAAGACTGAGACAGAGAAAAGCTCGACCTCCAATTACGTGAGAAATGAGAAGGACAGAGTGTATTCCAGCACTTGTTTTCTAATCTGTACCGAGGCCTCCAAGGCTCAGGGAAGACAAGTTGAAAAGCCTATCTGCATCTATGCCCAATAAAACCGTGCCCACAGATTTATAATCCACGCCCACAGATTTATAATCCATGCCCACAGATTTATAATCCATGCCCACAGATTAATAATCCACGCCCACAGATTTATAAACTGTGCCCACAGATTTATAATCCACACCCACAGATGTATAAACTGCGCACACAGATTTATAAACTGTGCACAAAGATTTATAAACCATGCCTTAAGATTTATAAACCGTGCACAGATTTATAAACCGTGCCTTAAGATTTATAAACCGTGCACACAGGTTTATAAACTGTGCAAACAGATTTATAAACTGTGCACACAGGTTTATAAACCGTGCACACAAATGTATAAACCATGCACACAGATTTATAACCCGTGCCCACAGATTTATAAACCCTGCACACAGATTTATAAACCGTGCACACAGATTTATATATATATTTTTAAATTTCTTTCCTGAGCCTTCAGGGTTCGGTAAATACGTCATTAAGCATCTTTAGTTATTAATAAATTGGGTTTAATACTTCTCGACCGTTACAGAAAATACCCAAAGAGTGTGCTTAAGAGTTACGTCAGAAAAATATATTATTCTGAAAGTTAAAAAAAACGAATAAATTGGATATCTCTTAACCTAAATTATAGATAAATACATTGATAACTCAACGATAGTAAACAGTGACATGACTAATATTAGATCATTGGTTCTTCATGTTTGCAGTTGTATTAAACTTGAGATAAATGAACGTCATCAAATGTTGGATTGATCTCAATCTGCAGAACTCAGAGGCAGAAAGTTAAACACTTCTTATAAGGAATGATCATCATTTATGAAGCATGTACTCGTGTCTCTAATGAACTACGTCCGTCATTAACGAAGAAAGACAGAAACAAAGAGCCTCCTGAAAACATCCCAAAGATGCTTTCTCTCACACGTGGTGATGATGACTGGGTCGACTGGACACAACTCTTTGATCAAAACTGAACATCATTTTTTAAAATCGTTGAACTTGTCCTGATCCGTAAAGTTTCGTAAGAGTTCACAGAGGAATTATTGTCAACAGGTGAACCTCTTATTCCCAGAGGAGAAAATAATATCTGATGAATGTAAACTTATTTTCTGTTCGCCCACGGAATGAACCGTTAGCCAAACCAAAGGAGCGTTCTTTTTAGGATAATTAGGAAGAACTTAGGGAGGGTTAAAACTGACGAGCTGGTACGTTAAAAATCTCCAAACACGACCTTAGAGGTATAATATGTGACAATAAGACAATCATAAAGCAGGTACCAAATATTATCTGTGTAAATATATATCATGGAGTCAAACTCCCTCTCGGTTTGTTGTTCTCAGCTCAGTGTTCACACTGACGGGGGCGGAGCTTCCTACTGTTTATTTATGTTTCACTCAGGATCAGACATGTTTCAGACATGTTGAAACCTGTCTATAACCGTGAGCCCTGAAACCACGTGGGGGGAAGAGAGAAGGCCCCGCCCACTCAGGGAAGCTGTATCGAGAGCTGTTGGAGTTCCGTTATAAGAATTAATTTCACGGAGAAACATCAGACTTTACAAACCGAAGAAAATACTTTTTTAGTCTTTGGGCCACAGATCTGAACGGAGATCAGTCGTAGAAACGACGGCACTAAGGGAGGAACGGTGAGAGAGAGTTGGTGGAGGAGGGGAGGCAGTGTGCTGAGGGATAGCTTTGTTTTGATTTGGGAGACTGGAGCTGAAGTTTGCCATCTACTGTTAGAGTCACATATTACACCTTTAAGGCCTCTGTCTGCTGCCGACAAAGAGATTTTTTAACTTTTAGAAGGTAATGTTCTGATGGTCGGATGGTGAGCGATTTCTGTGTTTCTGTGAATGATCACATCCAGACTACAAGCAAAAGACACAGAACCCTTTGGACTGACCCAAAGGACGCCATGTTAGACTATGTAACTGAACACTTGAAGCTTTAGACAGTTTGTAGAGAAAATTAGTAAATCTCAGGCAGACTAAACCCCCCCCACCCCCCCCCCCCCACCCCCACACATCAGACAAAGTAAAAATGTCCATTTATTTTGCCCCTGTAATGAGGGTCATACACTAACAGGCGAGGGTTAGCATGCTGTCATGATGCTGGAAGTGAGGTGGCAGCAGTGTGCATGTAGTGAACACTGGAAAGAGAAAGTTTTATTGTTTTTTTTTAAATTGAGGTGATCAGTTAACAAGTTGTCAAAGATAAATTCACGTTTGGTTTCTTCTGAATGAGGCTCTCATATGAACAACAAGTCTTCATTCAGGAATCACAGAAACTGTTCAGGACTGACCGTCGAGTATTTACATGGATTACAGAATATAATGAAAAGACAACAAAGAGAGAGACAATAAATTCATGTGTGAAGGTGTGTAGGGAGGGGTTAAGACGGTGTAAAGCTAACAGAAGGAACATATCGCACTAACAGATTGATCTAACTTTTAGTGTGTGTGTGTTTGGAGCGTGAGACGGGCTGCATATGAACGTCTCTGCATCACTTTATGAACATGTTGAAATCTTTGCCCTTTTATTCTTCACATTCAAACAGAAGGCCGTTCAGCACAGGGGTTAACATCAGTATTACTTTTAGTTTCAAACTCTATGAGGTCTCATAAACGTTGTTTTTTCGTGATCCCAAAATCAAACTAACCAAACTTCTCTCGTACCACAAAGACGAGCGGCAAGTCAAAGTCTGCCCTGACTGAAGGTGTTGAATCGCTCATCCCAAGGTGGGACTGATTAGCTGCCACAAAGAAACCTGAGTTCTACCACCTTCTGTTCTTCTGTTTGAGGATGACATGTAAAGCTGGTTGGAGCCATCTGTATGTTTTTAACAAGCTGTCTTCACGAGGAGGGACCTGAAGTCTCACAGAGGATCAACCAGTCAGTCTATATTCCAACCTTCAACTCCTGCAACACGAGACCTTCCTCACTTTCAGTATCTCCGGCAAGTAGAAGGATTATTTTAAGGAAGGGCATCTCGAGTGGACGACAGACTGGACACTAGACTGGACCTACAAGGCCAACTTTTCTTCATAGAATGAGGAACTCAGAACCATTGCTCCTACACGTCCGCAGCTGGTTCCCAGTAAGTGTTTCCAAATGACTAGTGGACAGGTATAATGTAAGAAACTCTCAGAAAACAGTCAAAATCAAGCACAATTAATTTAAAATTATCTCCAGCCTTCAGTCCTCCCTGCAGGTGAACGTCCACGTCTGAGCTGAATGTGGTTACTTATCACTATATCCCGGTTTTACCTGACACAGCAGACATACAACTTTATCTTTATTTTAAGGATCTAAATACTGACAGACCACTCCATTCATCCTCTGCGCTGGTTGACATCCAGCAGCAGAACCTGAGGAGAAGCCCCGTTGGTCTGAGGCTACAGCCCCGGCTAGTGGCGGAAGGCTGCATTACAGCTTGTGCACAACATTTGACCAGCATCGATGGCCAATATATAAAAATATCAATAATCTTGTGCTGATCATCTGGGGTGATGTCAATGTTTAACTGTTTAGTCAGCCAGTCACGCACATCCCTCATCTGAATGGGACTAACATGACTACATGTTTTAGGAAACAGGATGTGAGATAAGAATATTCAGGAGCATACTGTCAGCAAAGGTTACTGGCTCCATTCTGTCACTTTAGGCTCTGTTATCGAGGCCACTTAATCCTCTGGATTTATCAATGTGACACATCCATTAGGGGTGCAGAAATGCCAAATTTTCTCGAATCGATTACTCTTCCCTTTGTTAAAGCGAGTACTCGAGTAATCGTTTTGTAGTTCTTCTTTTTTCTGTGATTCTTTTCCTCCACGGGAGGCCCTGCCCCCAACTATGACGCGATGCCGACTGTATCTATTGATTAATTTTGAATCTTTGGGATTTTAATAATTGTTAGTAATAGTATTGTATTGTATTGTATTAACGTTCAAATTAGGAAATTTCTTACTTCAACAGACAGCAAACCTCAAATAAAAATTCACACATGCATATCTTATGACCGTTTTAACACTTTATTATAATTAGAGTAGTGAGTGTGGCGAGCGGACATCAGACATCAATGTGCACTCATCGCACGTTGAAGCTGTTTTGACAGCAACATTCTGTTAACAAAGACTACAGTCTGCAGTGTAGAGCGCACTTTACTCTAGTAAATTAAGTTACAATAGAACAGGTGAACAATTTAAATGTTTCATCTTTCTCCTCTGTGCGTTTGTTTGGGACTTTTTGTTCATTGTGAATTCATAAAGGGGTAAATTAAAGGGATATTTGTGTTAGGGTAGCAGCATACGGATCAACAACGGACGCGTTTCAGCACAGAGCCTTTATCAGCGCTTTGTTTGTCATCTATTTTCTTTTTGCGCTCGTGCACCTTAAGTTTTATTTCTGTTTGAATGTGCTCCTTTTTTTCTGTTTTGAATTAGGCCTATCCCATAACCCACAATACAACAAGAAACATTTACAAAAATGTGGACTACAAAACGATTATCGATTACATTTTTTTTGTAACCGATTATTATTTAATGAACGATCGTTTGCACCCCTAACGTCCATGGACACTGAGGACTAAACGGTCAGGGTCTGAGCGGGGTGTCCCATCAGAGATCCTCGTGTATGTGCTATCTGATCAGGATCCTTTTGAGGGTTTCTGAGCATGTCCAGCTTTGATTAAACTGGGACAAAGGAGAGTTCTGAGGAATATCTGCCTCTTTAAATAGGGATCTCTTAGGATCACCCAGGACTAGTGGAGGATGGTGCAAAGGAGAAATCTGATTGGTCTACCAGGCTTAACTTGCTGCTTATGGACCAGGGTCAATCTTAGACCAGCTAACACGAGTCCCTCTTCTATACACATAAGGACTCCGAGATCACGAGAAAACAAAGTGAGACCAACAGTTACTCCCAGAGTGTCAGGCCTTCCATATCATCCCTGCACTGCTGGCAGCAAATCAAAGGGCAGCAGTTTGAGTGACAAGTGATTTTCTTTGGTTAAAAACAAAGATTTGTTAAACTCCCTGCAACATGGTGACCACTATACGGCCGGTCTAAAGTAGAATCTAATCATTCATTCATGTTTGTCCCTTAATCTGACTCCTGGTTTAACTTTTCTCAGAAAACAGGCCCAGTCATCGTCACACTCTACAGGATTGCATACCAGAGGAAGAAGGTGTTTCAAAGTCCAGATAAACGCTGGTCAAGGCCACTGGGAGGTAATAAGGTTCTATATGAACCACAAAGTTTCCCCCAAAAAGATTTGTGTCTGGCTCAGCCCACCGGCTCTAAGATAAACCCTCTAAATCTGCATTTAAAGGGACATCTAGGGGGTCAGAGGAACATGACGTAGACGTTCTACAGACATCTTTTTAACGCCACAAGGGCAAACAGTCGCTAAAGAACATCTAGCCCTGTGTTCAGGCCTCATGTGAAGGTTTAATATTTGATAATTATCTTTGTGAATTAGGGTTGAACTTTAGTTAGAGGCTTAAGAACGTGTCGTTATGAATACGTCACTGTCTGGTTTTGTGCTTACGGCCTTGGATCATGAGGGTTACACCGCTAACAGCTTTGGGAGGTCAATGCTTTGCACTGAATGCTGATGTCAGCATGCTAACATGCTAACAATGACAGTTATCATGAGTTGTTTACTGTGTTTCTTATGTTATCACACATGAGGATGGAGGCTGCTGCAGGTATGTGGTGAACTTTTGGTGATGATTCTTAATGATGAGTGGGAGTATTTACTGGTTCATCCTGCAGGAACAGGAATGTGAAATGAACTTTAGGGCCGATCTGTGTTTGACTGTACAGCTGATATCCTCAGATCTGAACCTGCTGGTGGCCATTTAAAAAAGTCAGAATCATCATCGTCACAATGATTCGTCCTCTGAATGAAAGTGGGATCCAATCAATCCAGTGATCAGGGCAAAGTGTTGGAAACATGCGAACCAACATTCAAGAGCCCTGAAGGTAGCATGGCTAAAACGAAGCTGGACTTTCATTGATATTAGTCGAAGGGTTGAAGTCAGTTAGTGATGTTAACTGGTTTCAGTGTCACTAACTGAAGTTGAATAAAGAGGGGAAAGATTCCTCTGCAAAGAGGAAGTCTCTTTTGGAAGAAGTTTTTTTGTGGGTTTGTCGAGTCGATGGTGAGGAGCGCTGAGGCAGAATAATACTTAACCAAATAAAGTGCTGTGTTGGAGCTGTCCTGATTGTAATGAACAAGCACAAGTCATGCAGAAATGAGGACTGTCTTTGGCCCGCCATGTTATTATCAACATCCTGCAGACATGTCTAGACGACTGGTTAGCTCAAACACTGCTGTCACTTCTCGGAGTACTGCTCTAGTATTCTCACGCTGTTTATCAGAACGTTTGCTTTAGGGGTTTGATGACATAACAGCTAATCATTCTTCTTCTCATGTAGCTGAAAGCAAACTGCACATGTCAAATTTCTATCCAAGCATCAGCGTTTCGTTTGACCTCTTGCTATCAATCTAAAAAGGTTAGCTTAGAGTTCGCTCACAGCTTCAGGAGTTCCTCCTTCATGTTAGCATCTTATTGCAGCATTAGAAGTCAAAATATTAAATTAGTAACATATATATATATACATTAAAAGATCAGAATAAAAAAGACAAAAGCTAAGACGTAAGCTCGACTATGATGAAGGATAAACTGTCGGTCTTCGGACCGAGCATGTTCGATTCACTAACGCGCTTTGTTTGTTGTTCTGCAGAGATCATCTGCGTTGCTATGGTAACACTTGTTCATTTGACCGATGTGATCTGTCAATAATCCCTCGTTGATCCTGAACTATTCCTTTTTATTGTAGACACAACCTGTGTGTGGAGTTTCCATAAAGTGCCTTCAGAGTTGTGCAGATTTAGTAACCCAACCAAGCCTGTGAATATATTAAGATTCAAGTTCATATTTACAGAACAGAGATCCAATGTTGGAGACGCTGAAAGAACTGAAGTGTTTGCATGTTTGCTGTTTTAGGGTTTTAGGTTACATCACTGCTACCGGTGTGAGAAAGCTTCCCCCAGTTCATCACTCGTGTCAGGCTACGCCTCTACATGTCAATCCAAATACAACCAGTGGACATAAGATCATCAAAGACAGCCGTCGTCATGGTGACATGTAAGATCATCACAGACAGCTGTCGTCATGGTGACATGTAAGATCATCAATGACAGCCGTCGTCCTGGTGACGCGTGACAGCAAAAAATTAACCTTTGGGGTTTTTAGTGTTGCAAAGGTTTGAACCATTAAGACCTCCATTAAGAGTGGTTGTCATAGCGATATCTCAATCATTGATGGATTTTGGAGTAGGCCTGAAAACGAAATGGTATACGATGTGAATCCTTTAAAATAAACATATTTGTCACAGACCTTTTGAAGATGCTGTGTTGATGGTTTCATGTCCACTTCCTGTATTTGTTTGTGTGTTTGGATTCAAACTTTCTGCATTGTAAAGTGATTTTGTTCCCCACATGTTGTTTGCTTGGTTTTTATCTCCTCAGTGCAGACGGCTGTATGTTTGTTTCTGTGTGTAATGAGTTGTGTCCGTTCCTGGTTGTGTAGACCCTTGTCATCGTTCTGGCTCCTTCATCTTGTCCTCACTTCCATCCTCCTTCAGTAACTAGACCACATCCGACTCCACCACGCACTGCTCGGTGTACTCCTTCACCAGCTCCACCCTCAGGGTGTTGGTGCAGAAATCGGCCATGGGCTTCCAGAGCGGTGGGTCCACGAACATCTGGCACATCACATAACCCTTCAGGGTGGTGGTATGGCACTGCAGATGGCACAAGATCTGCTGCCGAGCCAGATCCAGGTCTTTACCGAACATGTCGATGTTCAGGTAATACCTGGAGATGCAAAAGATGCATTAGAAGTGATTTCAACAGGATGGAACTGGCTTTTTTTCTTTAGTACCTCTCAATAGAATTAAAAATGGACACAGGGCTTTCCCGCAGGTCACTCCCCACTCTCTCTCTCCCAGACTTCCCACTCTATCCACTGTCCTCTCTAAATCAAGGCCAAAGCCCCAAAATAAATCTGTTCTGCTTCTGTAACCATGTCCATTTCTTTTTTGTCTGAGGTATTCACCCATCAGTACAATCAATACAAACTTTGGCAGACATTGGTGCATCCTACTTTGTTGCCATCCCTGTCTCTACTTGGAACATCTGCTTGGCATGATAAGGATTTTTACCAGTCATCTCCAATGGGCACCCTGATTGGGAAGGTGCAGAGGCTGGCCACTGTGGGGTTGGACACATCGTCCACCATCCAGTCGATGTCCTTCTTTAGCAGGATGGCCATGTTACTGGGCAGAGGTTTGAAGGGCTGCCAGTCCTGGATGATGGTGGAGTTAGGGAGGACTCCCTGCATCAGGTCAGAGGTCAGGTACAGACGGTGGATGGCCGTGTGGTCCAGACGCACAGCAGGAGTGTTAGAGAAGGAGGTGGACAAAGGTGACTGAATGTGTTCACCAAGGCCGAGATCAGACAGACGGAGCTTGAGATCTTCAGCTTTAAAACGAACCAGCAGAATACCCTGAAGAGAAGAACGGTGAAATGTGAGTGACCAGGATAAACAACGATCACCAAACAGAAAGGACTATTGTCTGCTTCTGCTGCTTGTACCTGCTTGGTTATGATGCGGTACTTCTGGAAGTCCTTGGGTCCCAGCTGATCATCACGGGTCAAGCGGCTGACTTTGACGTCTGGGTACTTGGATTTAACCAGCTCAGAGCAAAAGCGCAGCAGAACTCCTGCTACACCTTTTCCCCTTTCCTGAGGGGCAACTCGGAGACCTTCAACCAGCATGGTCTCCCCATCATCAATCACACACACAGACTCCAGAGCGATCTGCAGAGCGGCACAGGGGGAGAAGGAAGACATAATATGAAACCATCATCAGACGTGATTCCTATATTAAAAAAAAAAAACAGTGTTAATGTAGTCACTGAAAGCGTCCTCACTCAGAGAACATTTAACCAGCTGAACGGAGGCCTGAGTATAATGTTCGCAACTTAGTTGTATCAGGTCGGTTCTTATTGGACCACAGAGTTCTTCATTCAAGTTTCTAAACTAGCTTAAGAGTATACATTTTAATAACATATCTGTATTTGTATGGAAGAAACACATTAACATGCTTATTATTGTACTTCTGTCTTCTTATTCTTTAAGAACTCGTTCTCAGTGTTCATCAAACTCACCACTTTGCCCTGTTTGCGAGCCAGGATGACGATGCGGTTGGTCTCCTGCAGCCAGTTGGTGTACCTGGTGGGCAGGTAGTCCAGGCCTCCGTAGATGTCCTGGCTCATTGCCATGATATCGTCAAAGTCCTCCTCAGTGGCCACCGTGAACTGGAGGCCTGCCTGGGACAGGGCCTCTGGGAGCTGGGGCATCGTCAGGCTGGTTTCAATCTTCATCTTCAAACAACTGATGAGATACAAAGTGCAGGAGAGGTTATTGTACATTTCCTTCATAAAGGGTTTCAGCTGCTGGGCGTCACCCTGGATGTAGCCTAACCCACAAAATGAGCGTTGTGTGAACTCGTTTCCAGGGTTACCATGATCAGTCCACCTGACTGGACTGCTCTCACTTAGTCTGGTACTGTTTTTGATTTTCTCTCAGCCATCCCTTTGGGGAGAGCCTGATGCTTTCTTCATATCATCATGGCCAACCAATACTTCAAGATGACATGAAAACACCAGAGCTCACTGATTGGCCAGAGGGAATTATTATTATGACGAGGTGACGGGGGACCAACCGTACAGTAGGGATGTCACCATACCAGAGTTTCAACTTTTTACTAATAATAACTAATAATTGACTAACTAATTATCAAAATATATAGATAGCTGTTTGATACCACGGCAAACTACATAGAAGTCCAAGACCCCAAATGTTGGATAATTTATTGTTTTCAATCATGATGATCGTTGTAGACACGGATATGTAGGCTACATGCAGAAATAAAGAGCAGAAGTAATCAAACCCATGGATTTGACTGAATCAAAAACACAACATGAAATGAAGACAGCAGCCGTGCACTCAAATCATATGAAACAGATCCTAACCCTAACCTATCCTTGTTGTCTGTTTGGTAACATAAGTCAAAGCGAGTCCATATATAGAGTTCTGTGACCCCGCTCTGAAGATCTGAGTGTTGGGGGCTGACTTTAGGACTGTGGGGGAGGGGGACGAGGATGCAGGGGGCAGCAGTGTTCACACCTAGCATTAACGCCTCAATCGGAAGTGAGTCATAACATGAAGCTGCCCGAGGCTCTCTGCAGTATTCTGAGACTCTCATGGTCGGCGTGTGTCTCCCACAAACATAACCAAACACCTGGATGCTGTTTCTCAAACCACCAGCTGTTCATGAATATTTCACAACAATGACAGCTTCACTTGGACTCATACAGATCCCAGTTTGCTTCTTCAGTTCTTCTTGGTCTGGTGGGGAAGACGATCAGGGTTTGTGCTGATATGAAGTACTGACTGTTAAATACAAACTGAGCCAGTATTTCAGATCAGGTATGCTAACAGCACAGGTATGCTAACTGCACAGGAATACTGACAGCACGTGTATGCCAACAGCACAGGTATGCTAACACTAGGTGAAAACATGGCCAGAGATTTATTTTTTCTGAAATATCTTATCAATCCCTGAGGGAAATTCTGGTTTTACACTCTTATTATTGAGAGACATGCTTCTCACACACATAAGCCTGAATCACACACACATGCACAAACAGCACCTGTGGACTTGTGTTAGTGGAGAGATGTCAGAGTGGGGCTGCTGCACACTGCTACTGTGTGGAGGGAGCACACCAGAGCTGTTGGGGGTTCGGTGCCTTGCTCAAGGACACCTTGGCAGTACTCTGGAAGTGCCCTGGCACCTCTCCAACTTCCGTAATTTGGTCCACAATGGGACTTGAACCGGGGACCAATCGGTTCCAAACACCTAAGTCCCTACAGGCTGAGCTACTGACGGTCCACAGATCAGGCTCCAGGGTCTGTGACCTCGTCTGTGGGATCTTAACGTCAAACTAAACGATTGAATATTTGAACAGAATGAGCGGCTGAACATCGACATGTCTGCAGCACTAAAGAACACAAAAACAAGATGCTGGTGGAAATTATTGCATTTAATTCAGACATGAAAATCATAAACACAAGAAGCCGTACAGTGAGAGCAAATCAAAAGAAACAAGCCTGTGCAAAAAGAAAAGATGCTCCATGTTGAGAAGAAGCTGGTACAGAAAGATCAGTGATACGATATGATGCAAAAGCACAGAGCACAATGAAGATATACAGAAGGGCTGTATTAACCCTTGCAGAGCTGCACCTTCTTCTCCATCACTAACCCCCAATTCATACATACTCCGTGCGCGGTCCGTTAGCGCCACGCACTACGTTGTACTTAGCTGCCGCTCTAGTCAATCATTGTGTTCACAGCGCGTGCTGCGGTCCGTCTCTGGCACGTGCCACCGACAGCACTACGCTCTGCTCTCCTTCAAATACGCAGCGAGTATTCGCCGGAGTGCGCTGCAGGCATGCGTCAAGCTGGACAGAATATGACAGCCCGGACAGGAAGTCAGACAAGGAAACGCACAGAGCATCCGGTGAATTTCAAAATAAAACACAATATACAGACTCGCTATCGTATTTTTCATCACTTTATCAACATTACGTCAAAACAGGAACCGAATTAACAACAAGCGGCACGCACGGAGTATGTGTGAATTGGGGGTAAGGCTGCTGGGAAACAGCTGACGGTCTCCCTCTAGCCACATTGATGTCAAAGAAGGACACTGCTGCATCTTGGAATGTCTCAGCTGACGAGTTCAAATATCCACCTTGTGCATCACACATTAACCTTTGTTACCATTTCTTTGAGCTATTTGACCTCAGTTTGGGATCCCTAGCCATGTCCTAACCGTCACTCTACCAGAAGGGCCTTACTTTATTTTTTTAAAAAAGCACAAAGCAAGTAAAGTACTCCCAGGTTAAGACAGGACAAACATTCAAAATAAAAGCCTAACTATTTGTATTTTTAAATGTGAAATAAAGGAATTTCAGACATGCAATTATAAATGAGATTAATCGCGATTTACTGTTGAATTTCAGCGAATAATCTTGATTAAAAATGTTGGTGGGCTTCAGCCCCCCCCAGTTTGAACGGGCATGACGCATCTGCTGAGGGTGGGGTGGGGGGTGTCAGTATGGGCTCGTGGTTTGAGGAGGCTAACACAGAAATGTTAGACATGTTCCAATAATCTATCAATGGGCCATGTGAGCTGTGAGGGCATTTGTAGTCCAAACACTGTCTGCTCACACACAGACACAGACACACACACACACAAAAACACACACACACACACACACACACACACACACACACACACACACACACTCACAAACTCTGGTACTTTTCCATCATGCTTTGATGCTCTGAGATGAGGTGTCAGGCTTGGCCGGGTGGTCAGCTCCTGCCAATGAGAGCGATGTTGTTTTGTGTGTGTGTGTGTGGCTCTCTCTCTCATTGATTCACTCTTCTATTCACTCTCTCGCCCTCTGGCTCTCTTTCAGCTGGCAGCAGACTCCAAACAGAAAAGGACTGGGCATATATTTAGAATAGCGTGCCATCAGATGTGCAGATTGGTGTCCGAGTGAAGGATGATCGTTTCAACATCGGATTTTTGTTGATGAGTTATAAAATAACCTCCAAACGTTCAATACTTCTTGATTCCATGTGTTTTAAAACGGTACAATCTGTAATTTTAAAGATCCATAGAATGAAAGAGTAGTGAAGATGGTTTGGGTCCAGAAAGGTTTGGGGTTTAGACCATGTGTAGTTCCTGTTAATTACAATCAATAAACGGCCCAGTGTTTTGGGTCCAGGACTTCTATTCTAATTTAGTTGCCGTGGTAACAAACAGATATCATTATGGTTTGATTATTATAAGAATCATATCAGAGTGTAATATTCTGATGACCTGTTAGCTCGGATCAGTACCAGGTCACAGTCTGATGACCTGTTAGCTAGAATCAGTACCAGGTCCTAGTTCTGATGACCTGTTAGCTAGGATCAGTACCAGGTCCTAGCCTGATGACCTGGTAGCTCGAATCAGTACCAGGTCCTAGTTCTGATGACCTGTTAGCTAGAATCAGTACCAGGTCCTGGTCTGATGACCTGTTAGCTAGGATCAGTACCAGGTCCTAGTTCTGATAACCTGTTAGCTAGGATCAGTACCAGGTCCCGGTCTGATGACCTGTTAGCTAGGATCAGTACCAGCTCGTGGTCTGGTGACCTGTTAGCTAGGATCAGGACAAGGTCCCGGTCTGATGACCTGTTAGCTAGGATCAGTACCAGTTCCTGATGACCTGTTAGCTAGAGCTGTAGGAGTCAGGAATTAGAATCAGAGCTGGTGCACATATTGAACAATGAATCGTCTTCCGCATTGACCTCATGTTTTGGCTACACATCATGGTGGTTTAGGACAAGGGCTGATTTCATTTGGAGTATACTTCCAGCCTAGAGCCATAAAGGAACCACCCCCCCACAGCCTGAACATAAAAGGTGTCTCTGCACCCGAATAATAAAAACTCAGAGGAACACACCATGTCTTCAGAGGATCATCCAGGTGGTCAAGTGATGACAACATGGACACCAAAATCATTCATGTCTTCAGGGTAGATCCTCGGCTCCACAGCTTCATACCCAAAGGCTCCACGCCGACGCAAACACTTAATCTTAGCGCTCTGTAGCACGATAGCAGGCTCCATGTTATTATTCCAACGTAGCCCCGCCTACACATGAAACAAACCAGTGACACAGGCACCAGAAAATGATTAGTTGTTCAATCTGTCAGTCATCACTCTGTGCTGGTTGTCATGACAATAAGACAACTGTGTGATATGTATTTGCACATAGTCAGCTAAGAATCTGATCAATCAATCAATTATTATTTATAACGCCAATTCACAACAAGTGTTATCTCGAGACGCTTCACAAAAGAGCATATGGCATAAGATGCAGGAAGGATTTCTCCTTTGTATTTCTCGCATTCCTGTTGTCCACACTTCCTCGCCGCTGAGGTGGAGGTCGGAGCAGGCCGTGTATGAAGGAGGATGGCGGTGGTGATCATGCATCATACCCAACAGGAAGTCTGACACTGTTTTCTGCATAAATCAAATCAAATACAAACCAGAACTCAAATGTTTTACGTTTGGGTTAGGGTATTGTTTCTTCTCATGTCTACTTTGACCAAGTTTACGGCGTGCTCCATGTTGGCAAGAACGTTGGCGACACTTGTGACGTTACCATCACTCAGGTCAGGTCTGTTGCTGCTGCTGACGTGTTGCCAGAGTTTCATTGCACAAAACTCCGAGAAGTGAGCAAATCAAGCAAAACGACGTGAAACGCTCTCGTGGGACCTGTGGGTTGTCTTGAGGCAGTCGTCTGGTGGATTCTGGGTGTTTCATGGCTGAATGTACTGGATCTTTATGACCATCAGTTCGTCAAGTATGACCATTATTATGTCTTTACAGTTTGACATGTCTTATTCCACCGTTTAGGTCCAAACAGCTGTGTGCTTACCAAAATGATCCTGGCCTTGAGCCCACTGCTGAAGGTGTGACAGAGTTCACCGGTTCACTATTAAAGACTCAAACCACTTCATGCTGAATCCTCTTTATTTTTACACACATGATGACTCTGGTACATGTTTACAGTTCAATGGTCGGTTTCGTCAGCTGTCTCTGGACCAATCAGAGACCAGCATACCTGGAGGCGGGACATGTTGTTTCCCCTAGAAATCGAGACAGACGTATTATGGTATGAAGTTTGACTTTAGTCTGAAGTGAATCACCAAATGAAAACTGAGTTGATTGATGTCTCACTGACCTGTAAGGCTGCAGGTTGTTTCGGCCATCATCACGGGGAGTGTGACTTTCATTGGACCACTTCAGCTAATGAGCATAAAGAGCGCCACCTGTGTAATATAGCACTGCTCATGAATAATGAGTCATCCCAGGCAGGATGCATAATTCACCACAGAGAGGATACTATTACCAGCAGCTTCCATTACCTGAAGGTCTCTGAACCAATGCTATACCTTTAAGCTTTCTCAGTCTCTGAAAGTGTCCCACAGAGCGTTTAAGCTGCAGGACTGGTCTGAAACACTGACAGTCCACCAACACAAACACTTCACTGCTGAACAAGCAGATCAAACATCATGTTGAGTCGTCTTCATTCTAAGGGCGCACTCACACTAGGCAATCTGTACTGTGCCTAAGCTTCACCCCTAAAGTCCATTTCGTTTGACTAGTGTGAGTGCACCAATCCGTGCTGAAGCTTGGTACACTTCTTTGGCCCTGGCATGCTTTGACTAGGTGTGCTTCAGCATGGTACAGTTCATGCACAAGCACAGGTACACAACGGACAGCCTTTATTTTGGGTAAATCCAGAGTGTTCTGTCTGTATCAACTAACATGACTCAAAATAAGCCACGAAGTCAGTAAAGTTGCTGTCTTGGTCTTTGTGCTGTTCTCCGATGTGCAGACGCAGACTCGGTTGTGGGTCCCTTTTTTTTGTTTTTCTCGAGTTTGCCTGTTTTTTAAAGGCTTTATATGCGATTGATGATCCAGCAGATGTCACCCTTGAGCACTAGCATGAAACCAAAATACTTGCGGTGCATTGTTGTGTTAGCATGCTAATGCTAGCGATCTTTATTATGCTCGTATCTTCACACTGCATGTAAGTTTACCCGAAATGAGCGTGATCTAGAAACACACTTAAGCAGTGAGTACAGTATGTTATTCTTCTTTTCTCTAGTCCCTCAATTAAACAATTTTTATTCGCGAGGGGAGGAGTCGTCTGCCGTCCCGGCAATGTCAACAAACTAAAAATATGACTCTGAAAACTATGAAAACATCACAGACAGTGGGACTCGGGTGTTACACCCATTGTAGACAGTCATGACTCACAGAGTTATTTTCAGAGGAGATACTTGACTTCTATTATATTTAAGAGTGAAAAATCGCATATGAAGCCTTTAAACTAAGCATGCTTCATGAAAGCCATGCATGTGTTGTATTGCGATGTTATGCACAAGAGGAAACCGTGATCCCCAAGAGACCCATGTTAAAATGTAGTGTCCACTAGTCAAATCTGCAAGTTAAACGACCTCATATTTTACAAATCTGTCATAGTCGATCTATGATATTAAAAAATTCTAATAAATACTCAGAGCTGAAGGACAATTTGAATTATTAATATTTATATATTCAATCCAATCATATATCAGGATATTACTTCAGTCCTGTCTGTGTGTGTGTGCGTGCGTGCGTGCGTGCGTGCGTGTGTGGTATGGTGTGTGTTTGTGTGTCACAGAGGGATGTGTCGGCTCACTCACACACACACACACACACACACACACACACACACACACAGAACAGAAATACATTTTTTTTTGCAGACATTGGGGTAAGCAGCTTTCACTTCATATTCACATGGACTCTTTTTAAAGGAACAGTAACACACCTTATATCGGCCAGTTTAGGTCTGATCGAGGTGCAAACATGCGAGAGTGAGTTGACCCCCGACCTCGTTATCTCGATGAGTTTTTTTAATTAAATCATGCAAACAGACTGAGTGAACTTAAACGGCGTCTCTGAGTGGACGGGGCCGTCTCACTTAGTGGGCGGAGCTTCCCGTGTAGGGAAGTGTGAACACAGTGTGAACACAGTGCTAAGAACAAACCCAGAGGGAGTTTGACTTCACTCTCTGTTTACATGAAGCAGATTTGATATCTGCTTTGTTCATATTCAGAATTCATGATAAAGCTTTAAAAAAACATGATCGATATTTTTAATTTCGACTTTAAAAGTTGAAACATTGAAACGTTCTCGGCTCGTTCACATCATCAGACATCGAGGATCTTTGCTTTAGCCTGTTAGCTTCCACATGTCTGTATTCATGCAGAGCTTTTTGCATAATGACGAGGAGGAAGATTGTTTTAAATCCTGTTTATCTGTGATCACTCCTCTGTTTCTATCCCAGCTCGTCTTTTTAATTCGCTCTATAAATAAACTGGGCCAACTCAGAGAACAATATCAAAACACGAACATTTCATGTTTCTCTCAGAGGTCGGACTCAATTATTTTAGATACCATGATGATGCACCGCTGTAGCAGAGACTGATCCTCTTCATCCTGCTGTTACCAGAACAGGTCACCATCATCATCATCATCATCACCATCACCATCACCATCACCATCATCATCACCATCACCATCATCATCTCCATCATCATCATCACCATCACCATCATCATCACCATTATCATCAACCTGATCATCATCATCATCATCACCATCACCACCACCATCATCACCATCACCATCATTATCACCACCATCATCATCACCACTATCATCATCATCATCACCATCATCACCACCACCATCACCATCATCACCATCATCATCATCATCATCATCACCATCACCACCACCATCATCACCATCACCATCATCATCACCACCACCATCATCATCATCATCATCATCACCATCATCACCACCATCATCACCATCACCATCATCATCACCACCACCATCACCATCATCATCATCATCACCATCACCACCACCATCATCACCATCACCATCATCATCACCACCACCATTATCATCATCATCATCATCACCATCATCACCACCATCATCATCATCATCATCATCCTCACCATCACCACCACCATCATCACCATCACCATCATCATCACCACCATCATCATCATCATCATCATCACCATCATCACCACCACCATCATCATCATCATCATCATCATCATCATCACCATCACCACCTTCATCATCATCATCACCATCATCACCACCACCATCACCATCATCATCACCACCATCATCATCATCATCATCATCACCACCATCATCACCACCACCATCATCATCATCATCATCATCATCATCATCATCACCATCATCACCATCACCATCATCATCACCACCATCATCACCATCATCATCACCACCATCACCCCCCCCCCCCCCCGTGTAATCAGTGGATTATCCGCTTTAAAGAATCATCGTTCTTTAAAGCAGGTCTGAGAGTGTTCAGAACATTGCTGAGATCTGCTCCGTGCTGCAGGTCGGACCAAGCTCTAGTTAGAGGCTATAAAATGAATAAGGGTCAAAGAGGGGGGAGGAGGCTTGCTGTGAGGGAGGGGAGGGGAGGTGGGGGAGGGGATTATATGAGCGTCATTATACCCCGAAGGGAGACAGCTGTGGATGTGGAGGAGGAGGAGGAGGAGGAGAGGAGAGCCTTTTTCTTATAATTTAATGATCACTGCGCCCAATATCAGGTGGAGGGAGGAGACGCATCCCTCTGCACACACACATACGCACACGCACACACGCACACACACACTTGCACACAATCTGTTTGACTTTGCAGTAGTGAGAACTGCAAACAATAAAATGCTTCATGCTCTCACACTCTCCTCCTCCACCTGTCACCTCTCCTCTCCTCCTCACCCCTCTCCTCATCTCCTAAATCCTTGCTTTATTCTTCAGCTCCCCCTTCCCCTCCCCCTCCCCCATACCAACCCCCTCCTCCATAAATCTCCTTCCCCTCCCCCTCTTGTCCTCCCCTCGGCCCTGACTCTGCACTGCAGCACCTACACACTCATTAATCTCCAAGGTCCACTCAGCTCCATACAATGAGTATGTGTGTGTGTGTGTGTGTGTGTGTGTGTGTGTGTGTTGTCCCTGAACAGTCACTCTGTGAGATGCAAATATAAGAAGATTTATATTTGGTCACTAACAGTGTCCTGTAATGCTGCATTCAGGTGCTCCTTGGATTGGCCCAATTCAGGAGTTGGGAAGTCCTTCTTCCGACTTCAGTGTGTTGACTTCATGTTTCCTGTCACGTGAACGTGCACGCTGCGCTTTACGCAAAGCTGTTTCCTGTCACGTGAACGTGCACGCTGCGCTTTACGCAAAGCTGTTTCCTGTCACGTCAACGTGCAAGCTGCGCTTTACGCAAAGCTGTTTCCTGTCACGTCAACGTGCAAGCTGCGCTTTACGCAAAGCTGTTTCCTGTCACGTCAACATGCAAGCTGCGCTTTACGCAAAGCTGTTTCCTGTCACGTGAACGTGCAAGCTGCGCTTTACGCAAAGCTGTTTCCTGTCACGTCAACGTGCACGCTGTGCTTTACGCACAGCTGTTTCCTGTCACGTCAATGTGCAAGCTGCGCTTTACGCAAAGCTGTTTCCTGTCACGTGAACGTGCACGCTGCGCTTTACACAAAGCTGTTTCCTGTCACGTGCACACTGCGCTTTACACAAAGCTGTTTCCTGTCACGTGAACATGCACGCTGCGCTTTACACACAGCTGTTTCCTGTCACGTGAACATGCACGCTGTGCTTTACACAAAGCTGTTTCCCGTCACGTGAGCGTGCACACTGCGTTTAACACAAAGCTGTTTCATGTCACGTGAACATGCACGCTGCGCTTTACACACAGCTGTTTCCTGTCACGTGAACATGCACGCTGCGCTTTACACAAAGCTGTTTCCCGACACGTGAACATGCACGCTGTGCTTTACACAAAGCTGTTTCCTCTCTCACGTGAACATGCACACTACACTTTACACAAAGCTGTTTCCCGTCACGTGAACGTGCACGCTGCGCTTTACACAAAGCTGTTTCCCGTCACGTGAACGTGCACGCTGCGCTTTACAAAAAGCTGTTTCCCGTCACGTGAACGTGCACGCTGCGCTTTACACAAAGCTGTTTCCTCTCTCACGTGAACATGCACACTACGCTTTACACAAAGCTGTTTCCCGTCACGTTAACATGCACGCTGCGCTTTACACAAAGCTGTTTCCCGTCACGTGAACATGCAGGCTGCGTTTTACACAAAGCTGTTTCATGTCATGTAAACGTGCACGCTGTGCTTTACACAAAGCTGTTTCCTGTCACGTTAACGTGCACGCTGCGCTTTACACAAAGCTGTTTCATGTCATGTAAACGTGCACGCTGCGCTTTACACAAAGCTGTTTCCTGTCACGTTAACGTGCACGCTGCGCTTTACACAAAGCTGTTTCCTGTCTCACGTGAACGTGCACACTTGCGCTTGACACAAAGCTGTTTCCTGTCACGTGCACGCTGCGCTTTACACAAAGCTGGTTCCCGTCACGTGAACATGCAGGCTGCGTTTTACACAAAGCTGTTTCATGTCATGTAAACGTGCACGCTGCGCTTTACACAAAGCTGTTTCCTGTCACGTGAACGTGCACGCTGCGCTTTACACAAAGCTGTTTCCTGTCTCACGTGAACGTGCACACTTGCGCTTGACACAAAGCTGTTTCCTGTCACGTGCACGCTGCGCTTTACACAAAGCTGTTTCCTCTCTCACGTGAACGTGCACACTGCACTTTACAAAAAGCTGTTTCCCGTCACATGAACATGCACACTGCACTTTACAAAAAGCTGTTTCCCGTCACGTGAACGTGCACGCTGCGCTTTACACAAAGCTGTTTCCCGTCACGTGAACGTGCACGCTGCGCTTTACACAAAGCTGTTTCCCGTCACGAGAGCGTGCACGCTGTGTTTAACACAAAGCTGTTTTCCGTCACTTTAACGTGCAGGCCGCGCTTTACACAAAGCTGTTTCCCGTCACGTGAATGTGCACGCTGCGCTTTACACAAAGCTGTTTCCTGTCACATGCACGCTGTGCTTTATACAAACCTGTTTCCCGTCACATGAATGTTTGTGTGTAACAGTCGAATTTCAACGACGACTCGTCCTCCTCTGAGTCTCTGCAGCAGAATTTAAATCCTCCTTTATGTAACGTGTGTCCGTCACATGGTCACACCGTGTGTCCCATCAGGCTTTAAATCGCTCACTGAGCGTCTCTTTTACATCAGCATCAAATCTGAGGTTTTTTTTATGTAGTGTGGTGTGTTGATAGAGTGATGTCACAACTGTTTGTGGTTGAAAACAAAAATGTCTCTCTCTATAGGGATCCTTTCTGTCATGATGTCACACACTTTCATGTAAACACCAGATCCTGAAAATGACCAGAACCAGGACCAGACCCTTAACGGGGATACTCAGGTCCATGTAAACACAGTGAGTGAGGATCACAAAAATTAGATTCTGCATGAACTGTAGACCTCCACACACACACACACACACACACACACACACACACACACACACACACACACACACACACACACACACACACACACACACACACACACACAGACAGTGAGTCAGTGTGTTGACAGAAGAGGACGCCCATGTTGTGTTTTGTTATTTTCTCTCTCTCCCTCCATGATTAATACAATAAAGCTCCACGCTTTCAAATCCAAATACCAAACTGTCACAAGACATCACATCAAGCTAAACTCTAACTCTCTCTCTCTTCCTGTCTGTCTCTCTCTCCCTGTCTGTCTGTCTCTCTCTCAAATGATTGTTGATCTACATGTGGTCCCATACGGAGGCCCTGAGTGATCATACATCCACACAGTTTATTTTGCCCTGTATTCCCGTCGTGGTTAGAGTGACCAATAGGGATGTAAAGATGAATCGTTAGGCAGTTAAAAATCGATTCAAAGGTGTCAAGGTTCACATTGGTAATCTGAAAAAGAATTGCAATAATATGGTGAGCTTCAGCTGCTGTAGAGCAGAGGCGGTTGGCAGCTGCAGAGCGAGATTTAGAACACACCAGCTTCTTTTAAATCGAAGCTGTGGAAACATTTTGGCTTCCCCAAGACAAAAAATGAAAGAGGTAAGAAGATAACAGACGAGACAAAAACTGCAAATAAGAAGACAGGGAACTACACAAATAGCACAACCAACATGATGCAGCATTTAATCAACACCACAATGAGAAGCTCCAATCACCTCCCCTTGTTGATAGAAAGAAAACATTAAAAGGCCAAACCACACTGACAAGTGGGTCTGCAGCCCCGCTCGCCCAAACGAGTGCAAGAGCCAAAGAGATTACGAGGTGCATCAGGGTTTTAACTAAAAAATTAAAGGAATCTTTTTCAGCCATCTCATACTTTGTCTTCAGTCTGATTTTGTAAAATCAATTGTATCGTGAACCGTATCGTGAGTTGAGTGAATCGTTACATCCTTAGTGACCGTATGGGACCTCTAACCCCCCTGCATGGATCCACAGGTGAATGACCTGCTTTGATCACACGAGCTGGGTGGTAAAGGTTTCCCTCCTGGGCAGGTCCTTTAAGTTGGTTGTCAGCGGCGTCATTGAAGTAGGTCGTAACAGTTCTACTTCCTGTCTGTACCGAGCGTTTTGTTTTCGCTCATTTTAAATATGGCTTGTATGCCGACACGCAGCAGGTTCTGCTAGCATGATAAGCTAAGCTAGCTAAGAACACTGAGATTAATTGGCACATATACAAACCAATCAGTGTTGAACTTTGACCCCATGGTGCATCAGCGATGTTTCTCTATTGGTTAAAACAGCAGCAGCAGCAGCTTTGGCGACAACATTGATTGACATCTTAACAATCACACTAATAAACGTTCATTCAGTTTCCTTCGTTGTGGTAACCTTTTCAGAAAGACAGGTGGACTGAGTGTCAGGACGGAGAGATCATCATCACTCTCTTCTGTTTGAATTCAAACTCTCTGTGATCTCAGTGACTGCCCCCTAGTGGACAAATTATCAACAGCAGCTTGAAGGACCGACGTCACTCCCAGTCACTTCATGTTTAATTAACGACACGATGTGACATCACATCAATGAAACAGAGTTTATTCATTTAAACTCTCTGATTAACACTGACAGATTAACTGATCTTACATCCATGAAATATCTTTGAACTGCTCGCTGCCATTTTAAGTCCTCTCTCTCTTTCTGCAGTGTGCATGCGTATGTGCATATGCGTGCATGTTTGTGTGTGTGTGTGTGTGTGTGTGTGTGTGTGTGTGTGTGTGTGTGTGTGTGTGTGTGTGTGTGTGTGTGTGTGTGTGTGTGTGTGCATGTGTGTGTGCGTGTGTGCATACGTGCGTGTGTCCCCGTTCTGTTTGGGATGAAGGCCTTGTGGTTTTGGAGTCCAGATGGTCGTCCAAATGGAGCTTTTTTCACACACGTCAAAGAGAGTAGAGCAACGTCCCAGAATGCACTGCAGCTCAGGCAGAGGACTGGCTCAGTGCAGTATGTGGATAATAAGATGGAGAGACTGATACCTGCCTGTTCAGTCAGACTCTCTGTTGGCGGGTCACTTCACACTGCCAGCTGTCATACGACACAGGGAGGCCTCCATTTGAGCACGTACGGAGTGGAAGTGTGCAGTGAAATGGTTTAGGGGTTTGAGAAAGACCTGATGTGTCTGCGGACCTCTCTGCCCTGCAGGGCCAAAAGTCAAACTGTGCACATGTCCAACATGTGACGACGTCACTAAAAATATCAGCTTCTGTGTGACGTTGAGCTGCAGCGCGGAGGCTAACCCTGACAGACACAGAGCATGCTAATCTCTGCTCACGTGGAGACGCCGTCATGCTCGTCTATATTTTGAATGTTTCATCAGCCAATCAAAACGTACTTTTTATGTGAAGAGATTTAAAGAGCCACAACAGGTCAGACAGTCAGAGGAAACACGTTCTTTACTTTAAGAAGCACAAACATGTTTCTTCACACCAGAACATGACATACATGGGGCGCAGTGAGCTCGCCCCATGTATGGAGGCCATGGTCCTCTAAGCGGGAGGCCCAGGTTTGAATCCCACCTGTGGCTCCTTTCCCGCATATCATCCCCCACTCTCTCTCTCTCCCTGATTTCTGACTCCATCCACTGTCCTGTCTCCCCATAAAGGAAGAAAAAGCCCAAAAATAAATCTTTGAAAAAACAGCAACATGACCACCTGTTTGACTCGCTCGAGATCTACATCATCACCTTCATCATCACCTTCATCAGCATCACCTTCATCATCATCACCTTCATCATCATCACCACCTTCATCATCATCACCATTATCATCATCATCATCACGTCCATCATCACCTTCATCATCACCTCATCATCATCATCATCATCATCACCTTCATCATCACCTTCATCATCATCACCTTCATCATCTTCACCTTCATCATCATCACCTTCATCATCACCATCATCACATCACCTTCATCATCATCACCTTCATCATCATCACCTTCATCACCATCATCATCACCTTCATCATCATCATCATCATCACCTTCATCATCACCACCTTCATCATCATCACCATTACCATCATCATCACCTTCATCATCTTCACCTTCATCACCTTCATCATCATCATCATCACCTTCATCATCATCACCTTCATCATCTTCACCTTCATCATCATCACCTTCATCATCATCATCACCTTCATCATCACCATCATCACCATCACCTTCATCACCATCACCTTCATCATCATCACCTTCATCATCACCACCTTCATCATCATCACCATTATTATCATCATCATCATCACCTTCATCATCATCACCTTCATCATCGTCACCTTCATCATCTTCACCTTCATCATCATCATCACCTTCATCATCACCATCATCACCATCACCTTCATCATCATCACCTTCATCATCATCAGCTTCATCACCATCATCATCACCTTCATCATCATCACCATCATCACCATCACCTTCATCATCACCATCACCTTCATCATCATCATCACCATCACCTTCATCATCACCATCATCATCATCCCCTTCATCATCACCATCATCACCATCACCTTCATCATCACCATCACCTTCATCATCACCATCATCATCCCCTTCATCATCATCATCATCATCACCCTCATCATCATCACCACCTACATCATTATCATCACCTTCATCATCATCACCTTAATCATCATCACCTTCATCATCATCATCACCTTCATCATCACCATCATCACATCACCTTCATCATCACCACCTTCATCATCATCACCATCATCATCATCACCTTCATCATCATCACCTTCATCATCATCATCACCACCAACATCATCACCTTCATCATCATCATCATCATCACCTTCATCATCATCATCATCACCATCATCATCACCATCATCATCATCATCATCATCACCACCATCATCATCATCACCATCATCACCTTCATCATCATCATCATCACCACCATCATCCTCACCTTCATCATCATCCTCACCTTCATCATCACCTTCATCATCATCACCTTCATCACCATCACCTTCATCATCCTCATCACCATCACCTTCATTACCCTCATCACCTTCATCATCATCATCATCACCTTCATCACAGGTTCAGTCTGATAGACATCAACAGCAGTGTTCTTAACTTTTATTTATCCTTTACAGATTCTGATGATGACAGAGCGGGCTGTAATTTAGAGACGCCATCGTTTACCAACAAGGAGATGAGGAGACAAACGAAATAAACAAGGAGACAAACCAAGGAAACAAGGAGACAAACCAAGGAAACAAGGAGACAAACCAAGGAAACAAGGAGACAAACCAAGGAAACGAGCGTCTAACTTTAAAGTGTTTTTTTTATTTTTTGTGATAAATTCTGACGGCGAGGAGTTTATTGTGAAGGCAAAAAAGCGATTAATCGCATCACCACACACTGAAGTTAAAATGTTTTTTTTTCAGGGCGCCAGTTGGCCTAGCGGTAATGTCACATGCTTGATGTAGTCATCGTCACAGCAGCCATGGGTTCAAAATCTGA